>NC_056725.1:79895948-80063448 GCF_019279795.1 Protopterus annectens | reverse complement strand
CTGTTGTCTGATTGTTTTGATCATGTTATGTCAATTCCTGTATATAAGCAGAGCTGTGTGATGCAAAATTCTCATTAAATACTGACAATGCTTTAAATGAAAATGATGCATCTACATGCTTTTCCTGCATTAAATCAGATTTTTACCTTTCCTATGAGCTGGATTTTGTGACTTATTTGAGCTTTCTGTATAGATTTCCTGTTTTTTTCTTGTCCCCAAGCAATTTGTGTGTGTGTGTGTGTGTGTGTGTGTGTGTGTGTGTGTGTGTGTGTGTGTGTGTGTGTGTGTGTGTGTGTGTGTGTGTGTGTGTGTGTGTGTGTGTGTGTGAGTGTGTGTGTGTGTGTGTGTGTGTGTGTGTGTGTGTGTGTGTGTGTGTGTGTGTGTGTGCGTGTGTGTGTGTGTATATATAATCAAACTTTTACAAGTTCGAACCACATACGGCCAAAACCATATGTTCGAACGCATGAAAGTTCGAACACTGAAATAAAAACACATAAAATAAAAAAACACAAATCTAAACATCTATAGCAGGAGGGGGCTACACCCCCCTGCATCCCCCCACACCCCCTTACTTAAATATACCAACTCCGAGATCACACTACATTGTGGAAATGGGAAATCTTCCCTTTCTGCTCTGTAAGACGATCTCCATTCAGTCCGATCGAACGTTTACAAGTTCGAACATATGGTCTCGTCCATATGTGGTTCGAACTTGTAACCGCTCGAACGACTGAAGGGGACCCACACATATATATATATATATATATATATATATATGTATATATATATATATATATATATATATGTTTAGATATAAGTACATATATTAATCTGGGTACATGTCAGTAGATCGACAAGTTAGACGATCGACATCCACTTCACCGACACATGAAATAATCGACACCGCAAATCACAGGCATTTAACAGGTAAGAAGTTTAAATTTCGCTAATCATGCCTACAACACATGCATAACACTGCCACACTTACTAAAACATGGTAGGCATGATTAGCGAAATTTAAACTTCTTACCTGTTAAATGTCCGTGATTTGCGGTGTCAATTATTTCATGTGTCAGTGAAGTGGATGTCGATCTTCTAACTTGTCAATCTACTGACATGTACCCATTAATCTATATATATGTAAAATGAATACATATCCTAGTTATGGTCTTGACAAAAACAACTGCATTTCAAGATGCCATGTAGGTCAACCTTAGCTTTCTTACAAGTCCTCAAAATCATTCAAATAAATGCAATAAGTATAAGGAACAAAACAGAGCTTTTTCTTTCTTTTCCTTTTTTCTTTTTCTTTTTTGTTTCTTTTTGTGTTCTATTGCCTGTTGATCATCAGCAGACTCTCTCTTGATTCATTGGCCCATTCATGTCTCACAAGGAGAGATTTCTTCTCATTTCATTCATTTCATGAAAAGCACCAAATAGGAGTTGCTGTCACACTGGCAGCCAAAAGGTCTTTTCCACTTCAAGTCCGTAATTCCATTCACCCTCCTGCGATACCACATGAAGTATGTGCACTCCCATACACATGTCTAGAAGGGAGACCTTAACCAGCTTTAGTCAACAGTCTTTGTGACCTGCAAACCTTTACTTACAAGAGAGGAAGTCAGCACATCAAGGGACTGCCATTCCCTTCTCCCTGGAAAAGCAAGTCAGCACTAACCAGTCACTCCCACCTCCCCCACCTATCTCTTCCAACACTGGAGTCACTATTCTAACTGTGCTTGTCTGGGCTGCAGTTAAGGCTTAATTTGTCTGCATCATCGACAAAAGGTATTCTTGTTAACATTTACTACTGTAAGAGTTATATGCTATCATAGGTTCATATATTAGTACTAGGCTAGTTTCCCTTTTGTGCTCACATTAACCTATCCCGTTTGGTTATAGACTGACCTTATCCATCATATGGTCTGTAATTACATATTACCCCTAATGAGAGTAACTGGGATCATACCATAGACAATTTGAGGGGTCCCATGCATGGAATAAAGCATTTAGGAGCTACCTATTTCCATTAGTAGTACAGGGGGTAGTCCTGGCATAAATTTTCTGTTTCCCACCCATAGATTTAAGTTGTGCTTGAATATGGGCAGGAATGAACTTAGATTTTGTGGATGGGGAGATAGTTCCAGAGCAGTGGTCTCCTCTGCAAAGTATATTTGTCCCACCAATCAATTCTGTTGATGTTAGAGAAGCAGTTTAGATCCCTAGACAGAGTATTTCTGATGCTATTTGACTTGCTCATGTGCAGTAAATCCATCAGTAATGGATCTGAGGATGCCTTGTATGCCAGACACAGGTCACCTCTTAGCAGTCTGTAGGGTACAGAACATAGTGACAAGGCTTTTTCACCTTTCAATTTAATACACGTTGTTTACACCTTGTATTCTTTTAGCAAGACATATCTATGGGTGTACCAGTTGTTGTATGTGTCTGAATATATACATGCCAAAGGTATCATTATATTTAATGACTGGCCTAATGAGGGCTGAAAAAGGGGGACAATGATCTAGCTATGACTCTTTTGTTTATAAATTGTGCAATACAGAAGGACTTTCTTACAACAAATAGATACACGTTCATCAAAAGTTTTGCCACTGTCCACATAAGTTCCCAATTCCCAAACAACTGGGTCAGCTCTTACAGGTGTTTTGTCAAGGTGGTAGCTGCCTGGGTTAGGTGACTTTCCATCCTTTCCATCCAGACAGCACAGTGGTGCAATGGAAGTATTGCCACCTCACACCAAGAGGTTCTCCAGTTCAATTCTTGGCTGGGTGCCTTCTGTGCTGAGTCTACATGTCCTCCCTGTATTCGTGCAGGTTTCCTCTGGGTGGTCTGGATTTTTCCCACGTTACAAAGACATGCACCTGGAGCATTTCTCCCTGGGCCTCTGCTGAAAACTGGCTCATTACAAATCAGACTCTCCTGGTTAACAAATGCTAAATAAATAAATAAAAATCCTTACTATCCTTAACTGAAACCTGTCTGAGGCCAAATAGATCAATTCTTACCTCACTGCCAAAGGCCATACATTATACAGAATTGATGATACTCACAAGTTAACTTATAGTTCTAAGATTTTTTTTAAGACAGGGTTATACTACCACCTCACTTCTTCTACTGTAGGTGTTCAACACATTTGTTAGGGAATTCATAACATGTAAAGTAAACAATAATGCTTACAAAATCAGTTTTTGCCTGTATTTGACTGGTGCTTCAATCACCACTGTTTCCATAAGATTATCTCATTTCCCTTCTATCTTATTAATATTAATTCATAGAGTATGACTCCCCTGCTCTAAGTATTGAAGTTAGCAATAGCATTCTAATTACATAAAAGTAATTGGAGTCATGTTGATTTATCAATAATGCTTAAAATGGAAGTCAAACCACCAAACTGCTAAAACAAGTTCCAGCAAACCTCAGAGGTTAGATGATTTTACAGGATAACAAGCTCACTGTACCACACACACCAAACATATGTATACCTACTCCTAGGTCACACAACAGTGCATACAAAAACTCCACTGTTGCATAAAGTTGTTATGCAAGCTTTTATTTCATCTATTTGTGGCCACTGAAATTGTTGATGACAGAACTTCAAACTCCCAAAGAAGTTTATCTACTGCTTTTCTGATTTACATATTGTATCACATCAACCATCATTATTTAAAGTATCAGAAAAAAGCCTTACATAACAAACTAAAAATGCATCTACAAAGCAAACACCTCTTAACAAATCGCATTGACATTTCGGGCACTCATTTTGTTTCTTCCTCTCTCTCTCTCTCTCTCTCTCTCTCCATATTTTTGGGTGTACAAAACATACTGCAAAATCAAATGTACATTGTCTATAATTGGAATATGTATGCTCTATTTGTGAACAAGAATTAAAAATGGAGGGTTCTCTAACTCAAGTTTTTCTGCAATAAAACAATGAGTAGTAGAATCATATATAGACACATTAGGAAAACAAAGCATGTTGTTATTAGTAATGCGGTGTCTGAAACCAAAAATGTGTTAACTGAAAAAAGTGTAAATGTAATGCAAATGTTATGGTTCGTTTTAAATGAAATCATTATAGCAATGACTATGAAGAGATCATATCCCAGAATAAAGGACCACAGAAGAGCAATTTCATACAAGGAATTCAAAAATGCAAAAGGGGAATTTTATTAGAGAGAAAAAAAACACTCCAGGTCCTGTATAAAATGTATACATACTGTGATTTGAATATGCCTAGACAATACTTATGAAAGATCTCTCTTTACAGAAAATTACAGATACTGGAAGGGATCTTGGGCAACTGTTCAAATCCGCAGATGTCACATTTGTTTTTGTTATTCACACCTTGAGCAACTATGTCAAACAAATGGAAATAATGTGTCAAGCAGAATACATCCCACTAACTGAATTTTTGTTGGATGTCAACATTTTGTAAAGCACTTTGTATATAAAAATGATCTGTTTTTGATTAAATGCTCCATCCAGAATACCATCTGGACTATGAGCTCATTCTTTGCATATAGTGCTGCTAAATATCATTATGCAGGTGTTGAATGATACTTACTGCCAAAGAGTGCAGACAGGGTAATCCAACTTTTGTCTTTTATCAGTCATCCTTCCTGTTTTAATTTGGTGTTTATAATATGCTATCATATTTATCTGTAAACGAGGCGGATGCCAAAACTTTCTGAGTTTTCTTTAGGTTACTCACGGCAGAAGATTAACTTTCAGAGCTGTTATTCCTGTATGATATGTTTATGCATACCTGCACTGTGTTTTATTTAGTTCAGCAGGTAAATAGGGAAGATAAGCAACTGGTTTCTGAAAAGGATGTTCCAAAAAGTCTATGTCATACACATTGAATGATACATTATGCTTGTTTTTCTGTGTGAGTCTTCTGTGACTTTTCCTAGTATGAGAACCAACAGGATAGCTGAAGTCAAACAGTAATTCAGCCTGATTTTACTAAATATGTACCCAATTCAGGTCAGGTAACTTATTTAGGTATAATACTATCTAAAGATATTAAATCTATTATATATAATAATTATAATACCTGTTTTCTTAATATACAAAATCTTTTTAATACCTGGAATAATATGTTTTTTACTATGGAGGAGAGACTTACAATTATTAAAATGATAATATTCCCCAAGATTTTATACTTAATACAATCAATAATACTTCCACCTACAAAAATAATTATCAAGAAACTGAACACACTAATGTTAAATTTCTTATGGGCACCTAATAGACCTAGGATTGCATTAAAGAAACATACTAATAGCTGGTCTCAAGGGGTATTTCTTTTCCAGACTTTAATTTATATACTATCTCTTCTATTGTAAAAGTTATTACTTTATTAATAGATCAGTCATATGTCACAAAATGGAAAGATTATTGGGAGCTAATTAGTATACACTTCATGAAAATCTCCTTAACACATAAAAATATGATTGTAAATAACTCCATGTTATGGTTACTAAAGGAATTTTGTACTTCACCTATTACACCTAAACATATGGTTTGTTACCCATTAAATATTATTATTAGTTATCGTAACTTTATATTCATGCACCCTAAGTATAGGAATGGAATTTTATTGTATTTCCTATAATGTATACTCAGGGTATGCTTTTGTCATCTACTTCTGAAGGAACTCATTTAGCTATAGATAATGATCTAAAGTGCTGGTATCAGTTGATATCTGATAATAAAGTTAAAAATCTAGATTTCTTAAAACAAGAATTTGATCTAAGAGAAACTTGCTGGTTAGAGGTTCAGACCTTTAGACAACATCTCATTAATAAAATAGATTTAATGTCTATAACTGTTAAAGAATCTATTCCAACACTGATTGATTACTTGATATTAAATTTACAACATAAAGTTTCTGATAAAGGTAAACTTTCATACATACATAAAGTTATCAGACAAGAAACGTTTTACAGTGTAGATTCATACTGGAATTATTTCACTTCTATTAATGGGGACCCACCAAATCAACAAGATAAACAATATATATTGGAATCTGCTTATAGAACTACGTCTTCCATTGTCTGGAGACTTTATACATGGAAATTTTACATAGATCTTTTTATACACCTTTGATGATGAATAAAATAAATAATAAAGATAATCTATGTAAGAGATGTAATGTAGAAATTAATGCTGACTGGGCTCATATGTTTTATGACTGTATAAAATTGAAAGAATACTGGAAGTCAATTAATGAATTTTTGCAGGTTGTTTTTACAGATAATTTCATTATTTCTAAATCTCTTATATTATTCAACACACCTGTACCTCAAAGTGTTAAAAGGTTAAGCTTCCCTTGTTATGGTCTATTCTAGCAGTGGCTAGGAAAATAATAACTAGAAATTGGATTTCAGATACACCTCCTTCGTTCAATGAAATGTTATGAATATAGTGTGCCATATGGAAATAAACACAATTAGGACTAGAACAAACAGAAAAACATCTTATTTTATTGTATGGGATAATTTACAAAATTTGTAAAAAAAATTTTAATTTCAATAGCATGGTATTTTAGTTTAATTAATTGATCTGATTGTAGTGGATGTCTTTGTAAATACTTTAGTTGTTTTGTTGAATATTATAATAATACCTATTTTTAATTACTTGTATAAAATTGTTATGATATTTCCCTTATATGTTAAAACAATAAACCTGTTTTGAAAAACAGTAATGCAGCCAGCAGCACACATATCATAGCTATCAAATGGCCTCCCAAGTTCCGTCTATGGCTCTCAGTGCATATGGAAGTAGCAGACTGAATGAGTGTAGGACTGCACATGCCTACCAATATCAAATGATCGTCCTCATACTTCTCATGCAGCGTGATGGGCAGTGATAGTATTTTGGGTTGAATTTATTAGTTGTTTGGGCTGCCAGACATCATGAGAATACACATGAATGACTATTTCAACCCATACTTGAAGACACAAAATACTCTCTGACGTTTTGGATACTGCAGGCAAGAGGTGTGAAACAGTACATGTTTCAAGACATGTTAATGCTGCATAACTGTTGAATTAGTCCAGTGACCAACAGCCTGTGATTACTTACTTCAGAATACCAACAAGCTCCTGGAAGTTGCTTGTACATAGGATTTCTGCAATGATGAGAGAACAGTAGTGGAAGATGCATGAAAAATATATTACAGTTCATCAGTTGTATATAAGATGGAAGAATTACATTTTAAGAAATTATTTTAAAACAGGGGTTGATGAAATCAGTTTAGATAGCTGAAATATTAGTGATACTGGAAGGGATATTTCATATTTGAATCACTGATTGGCCAGCGTGCACATTGTAAATCGAGTTATACTAATGGAAAAAGGTCCGGTCGCCCGGACATTTTTCCATTAGTATAACTCTACTTTTAAAACACTGTCTCGCTATGTTAAATGGGTTTAACATAGCGAGATAGCTTTAAAATAAGCAACGGACATCTCCGTTGCTTATTTTAAAACTGTCTCGCTATGTTAAACCCATTTAACATAGCGAAAACAGTAAAAGCAACGGAGATCTTGCTTTCTCCGTTGCTTTGCACAGCTCTGATGTACTGCGCGTAGCGCAGTACATCAGAACCGCCGGATGCCAGACATCTGCGGAAGGGCAGTAAACAGGCATTATACTATGCCATTATTTAAGAAAAGTAATAGTTTCTTTTCTTAAATAATGTCATGTATAATAGCAATAACCACTTCTGGGTGTGAGTAATGCTGTATTTCCCCACGGTTGGCTTTGTTTGGACCCTCGGGCTTCGCCCTCGGGACCAAACCACGCCAACCGTGGGTAAATCCAGCATTACCCACACCCAGGCGTGGGTTATTGCTATAATATTTGCAGTCCTGGTCAGTGTATTGACAATCTGGTCCAGGAAGTTTGTGTTTATAAAATCCAGGAATTTCTGTGCCTTTATATTTGGTGTCATATATAATTCCCATTTAATTGTGGGATGATTAAAGTTGCCCATGAGAATGGTACAGGGTTGGATGGTGAATGATTTAAATAAATTTAAATACATGTTATGGGATTCCTGGGTCATAGAGGGGCGCTTGTAGCTTGCAGGGACGTGGTATGGGATTTTGCCTGTGGTTATTTGAACAGGGAAAAGCTCAAGTTCATTGTACTGTTTGACCAGCCTTGAGATATATTTAATTTTTATGTAAATCAAGACTTAGTCTTTGTCTGTGTAGCCACTGGTCTAAATATGTGGAATGCTTTATACCCTTGCACTGCCAATGTGCTCTCTGTTACTTTAAACTATGTCTTAGTGATCACACAGATGTCAACATTCTCTAGGGTGAGGAGAGCTTGTAGGGACTGGAGTTATTTTGTTTAGACTGCTAGCATTGAGCAGTAACACCTTTAGATTTTCTTGGTTTTGATTTGCTATGTGGGACGTACTTTCAGTTTGGCATTGCCTAAAAAAAGCACTAATGGGGGAGGACAATGTTTTAGGTAATATTCAAAAACCTAGAGGGGAGAGGTGCAAATCATTCCTGGCAAAGCAATATGATCTGCTGACCATTTTCTTCCATGCTGAAAAAATATTGCATCCCCTTAGAATGACACCAAAAACTAAACCAACTATTAAAGTCAGTCATCTTCTGCTTTTATTGTGGCATCATACTCGGAGAAGGTAAAATGCTGCTTACTGCTAGGCTCATAGGATCATAGGATCATAGGAAATTACTAGTCTAATGGATCTGGGGCCCTTACAAGCCTAGCAAAGAGTTTATCCCCAGAAAAAAAACACAATCAGCACCTGTCGCCCCTGTCAATGAGGGACACAGGTGTAACCCCTGAGACAAATTTGCTGTTGCCCATCCACTCCTCAACGTTGTGCTTGAATAGGGTCAGTGATGTACTTTGCTTGATGTGTATGGGGAGTCTATTCCAGAGATGGGGCAGCCTCTGGGAGACAAACCTGTCTCTCCAGCAGGTTTTTTTAATGTCACATATTAGATTTAAGCCTTTTGATTGGGTACTATGTGAGGAGTTAGACTTGCGGATATGGAGCATCTCTAGTAGAGCAGGATCTGAGATTGCCTTGTAGGCGAGACACAGGTCACCTCTGAGCAATCTGTATGATACAGAGTAGTATGATAGTGATTTCAGCATGTCCACATAGGACAGGTGTTGGAGGCCATGGATTCTCTTTGTGAGGTATTTCTCTGGTCTTTCCAGTTGGTGCAGGTGTTTGTGGAGGTATATACCAAATGGGCATTATACTAAATCATTGGGCTAATGAGGTAGGAGTACAAAGAGATAATAACCTCCTTTTTTCTGAATGCAATCTTTACTTATGAGGTGAAACAAGTAAAAGGCTTTTCTGATCACTGCCGCTACATGATGGTCAAATGTGAGATTGTTGTCAACTTGTGTACCCAGGTCTCTCACCACAGGTTGTATGCTTAGGGGGTTGCTGCTAATATGGTAATCAGTAGGAGTCATGTTTTTGCTGAATGGTATGATAATACATTTTTTTGCTTTTAACTTAAGGCCATGACTTTGGCACCAGTCATTTGTTATCTTAACATCATTTGGGGAGTCAATGACGGCACCCAATTTACAGTTGTTCACCAACTTGGTCAGCCACAGGCCTTTTGTCTTTGCCTGGACCTCTGAGGAGTAGATGCCAAACAATAGGGGTCCCAGGACAGATCCCTGGGGGATACCACTAGTGACAGGTCTGCTATCGGGAGGTAGTGGCACCTATTTTGACCTTGTGGGTCCTATCAGTGAGGCAGTTGGCCACCCACCTGATGAGATAGGGATTTACATCAAGTTCTGTTAGCTTTTTAATGATGCCCGAGTGGGAGATTGTGTCAAAGGCGTTGGCCAAGTCAAGGTAAGCTGTGTGTACTGACTTTCTCCTCATCCATTGGCTTGGTGACAGTCTCAAAAAAGTCAACCAGGTTCAACAGGCAAGATCTGCCCTTGACAAATCTGAACTGGGTGGGGTCAAGTGCTTGGAGTTTGCCTATGTCCTTGTTTATGAGGTCCATAATAATATGCTCCATGGCCTTACAGATCAGACTTATCAAGCTAATGGGGCGATAGTTACCAGGGTCAGTTGTAACACCACCTTTGTGCAAAGGGATGACAAGGGCAGTTCGCCACTCTGCTGGAATGAAGCCTGTACTTAGGCTATGGTTGAATAGGGTGCTCAATGGTGAGGGTAGTTCTTGATGGAGATGTTGCAGAATACAAGTTGGGATACTATCAGATCCCATAGAAGCTGTGTTCTTTGCTTTGGATAGAGCCTTTAACACTTGATCTATGGAGATGTGAGGTGCAGGGCAAGTATCAGGGATGTCAAATGGGCCTTTGTGGGGAACAGGGGGTTGAGGTTTGCACTGAACCTATCTACTAGCAGGTTGGCTAATTCAATGGGATCAGTGTAGGTGGCACCGTTAAGAACTAATTTAGAACAAACCTGGGCTTTGTCATGGACGTTTCTGACATAACTGAAAAAGACTTTGTGGTTAGCCTTTGTTTCTGAGACTAGTTTCAATTCATAATTGGCTTTGAAGGTTTTCACTAGTGACCTAATTTAGCAGTTGAGGCTAAGGAGGCAGTTTTATCAAATGGGAATTTGTGCCTTTTTACCCTTGGACAACAGTTTCTTCCTTTTGTTGTAAAGCCTGTTGATATTGGATGTCCTGCATATAGGTCTGTGTTTCCTTGAGGAGTGGGTTTTAGTTCTGTTGGCTATGGCTGAGTTCATGCAGTTGTACAGGTGCTTGTATACTGGACTGGCATACTGCTCAGCACATTTGTCTGGGACACATATTTTGAGAGCTCAATGATGTCTCTCTTCATATAGTCTTAGAGAGGTATTTCTAGGGTCATTCACCCCCACATGGACTATGATTGAGTCATACTGGTACATGTGGTCCAATAACTTGAGTACATGCACAAGCTAATGGATTCTGGCAAGTGACAGTTACTTTCTCCTTACTCAGCTTGGTGAGAGGGATATCAGTGTGTCTTAAAGTGGAGACTCCAATGACCAGACTGTTGGATTGTGTGGTAGGTCCAAAATCATTGAGCTGTATGGGATGTACTAAGATTCATGACCTTGAAAATAAAAGTCAGCGTATTAATATGCATCTTACTAGATAGGATGAGGGTGTGGAATGTCTGTATCCTGTTACTTTCACAATGGACTTATTTACATCCAGGATGAAAACGACACCTGCTTAATATTCTGAGAAGAGCAACTGTTGTTCATTGAAGAGCTACTCTATAAATGCAGATTGCAGGAATATATATTAAGGCTGAGCTTATTATATGTCAAATACAGCAGTTGGAGTTAATATACACATAAGTGACAGTAGTGTAAAGGATGAAGGAAAGTGAAGCAACTCTGAACTGTATAACTATGATTCTCACTCTTCTGATAAATATTCGAATTGCATCACATATCATATAATTGGCAGGAAACTTTCTACCGCCATGTGTTCCGAAGTATATCATAATTCAGTTTTGAATTTAAGTGAAAAAGGCAGATATATGGTGTTCTACCATTCTGGTTGTGTATGTTGATAGCTGATAATCCACAGGAAAAAACAAAGTAGGACCCTTCACCTCACTTGCATTAGCACAGGAAACATCTCTTGTCATGTTCCCTGTGACCTTATGTTTTGCCTACAGGCCTGAACAGCAGAATTTAGATAGTTTAAAGGAAGTGAACTATTTGTTTTCACACATACTTCAAGCCTGGAAAATGGGCTAATGACTATTCCTTCACAGTGCTACAGGTGTACAACAAAAAAAAAAGCCTCAAGCCCCTTCAACAAGTTCTCCACTCACACAGACTAAGGAATGCTTCCTGAGGGATACTCCAGCTATGGTTTCTCCACTGGAAAACTGGAGCAGAAGGTATACATACCAGGTATATGAAGGCAATCTACATCTAGGAGACAACTTTATAGCTGTCCTATCAAGCCTTACAATAATTATAACTCAAAGAAACTTAATAATGGCTTTGCTAACCCCTTCACTGATGATTATTTGGACATTCAGTTTCCTTTGGTCAGGTATACATCATCATTGCATTTACTCAAATTAACTGCTCATGAGGCCCTGTGATATGTTATTTGGATCTACCATTTCACTGTGGCACTAAAGCTTAGTGTCAGCCAGTCAGCTTAAAAGGCATGCTAAAACACTCACCCGCATTCTTTATAATCTGCTCCACTTTTTTCATTCTTCCCTGCATGAGGAAGAGGTCATTGTTTATTTGTCTCCCAGCTTGTATGATTTCCTTCAAGTATCTCTTCTTTGCTTCCTTTTGTTCTAGGATGTTAGTGTCCTGTGTATAAATTGCATTACAGAGCTGTGGATGATATTTGTCTGCATTTTGAGAGCTGAAGTGCATCTCTGGGTACCTTTGAGTACTCTATGAAGCTGAAGAGATCACTTGAATGTGGCACTCTTTTATTTTGTTTATTAATTTACTTATTGATTGTTCCTGTTTCTAAGGTACCACCTGCTAGCACTGGTACCTCTCCTTCTATTTTGCTTCCTCCCACTCAGACTGAGAAGCTTACCCCCGGGACCATGGCAGAGAATAAGTGTGCCATCATACTGGGAGATGGACAGGAGATCAAGGGGTCCTGCTGCATATTATCACTCTTGCAGCAGGGATTTTCTCTTATTGTTTATTTTTGAGAGATGGGGAACACACTGATGTTATCCACCCACATGCACAGTCCAGTGGTGCAACAAGTCATCTGCCCCACTAATCTATACACACATGTGGACATACACTATTCTCTAGTCTTCTTTATAGCATGGCAGTGTGTCAAAGAATTTAACCTCCCCCTTTGAGGTGTGCAAGTTGTCTATCAGCTGATGACACCTAACCTTATTAGCCAGCCTTCCATCTTTCCATGCCACTAACTGATATAGGGTCACCAGCCTCACAGGTAGCTCCTGTACTAACTGGCTGGTAAGGCACTTAGTGCACATTTGAAAGGAATGGTTGGAACTTTGCATGTTAGACGTGTTTAATGCCTAATGTGGAGTCTTTACTTTATTTGTATAGAAGGTGGGTTTGGCTTTTCATGGTAACACTGAGAAGCAGGACTTTCATGGCATTGGGTACCATTTTGCCAGCACTTCTGGAACTCCCCAGTCCAACAAGTAAACTTCATTGTCCTACAAAAAGTGAGGTGGGAGCCACTGGCTACTGGTAGTGTTAGGCATAGACTTGCTACACTTCTCTGTTCTTATGCACTTTTTACTAAATTGTTCATATCTGCAACACATAGTACCCATGCTTTCATTTCCAAATAGGTACACCTAAAATGAAGACCTGATAAAAATGCAACATAAAATATTCCATTCATGACAACAAGGAGTTACATGCCTTGTGCACATTTTGACAAAGTCAGAAAAACTAAATTGCTTGCTGGCAATACCTCATCTATATAAAGCATTACAGCCAGAGACTTATCTCCATCTCTCTTCCCAATGCTTTTTTCTTTAATAGTTGTCACCACCTTCAGGGTAATGCTCTCCTTTACTCTATCCCATCAAACTGGATTATTGAACCCCTTCTATTCCCATACTTCTCAACTTCTAAGTGCAAGAAATCCGGACAAAGCCAAATATAATTGGGGGGGGGGGGCAAAGTCCCAAAAATCAAGGACAAATTTTAAATATTGTCCTTATAAAATTAGAAAGTTGCTAAAATCAATCACACGTTTTGTATTAGCATGCATTTCCTGGAGGATATGAAGCCCAAAACTGAAATATATGCTATCATTTGTAGACTTTGGTCCTCAATGATTTGATGGAAAACCACAGATTTTATGAGGAACAGATCAAAATAAGTGGTAAAAGACTGGATATTCTGTGAAAATCTAGACAGTTGAGATATATGCTGTCTTCCCCTTCTCCCCCATACCTTATATTTCATATAATTATTGATTTATATCCCCTAATCTGCCTTAACAACCTTGTGCACTCCTCCTAAAACTTTACCTCCTTTATATTTCTTTTCCTGTATTCTGCCACTAACAGTTTTGCCCATCTAGCCATAATCACCACCTCTCTATATTCCTTCCTGCCTCGGCCTCGATGTCTGAATACTACACAGTGTGAACTCCCATCTATCGGATACGGGCTTTTTATACATGTTGTCATATCCTACCTTACTGCATAACTGACTTTTACCTCTTTACAATCCCATCACATATAAAAACATCTTGACTTCTCTTCTTCAAACTTTCCTCTTTTAAGGTTTAAAGGATTTAGGCAACATTCATTTAACAGCCTTATTTACATATCAGCAACTGAGCTCAGTCTCTTAATTACCTCCCCTAGCTGTTGAATGACTTCCCCAAATGATTCCTCCACCCACTCTTTCCATTCCTAAATTCATGCTTTTCCTCATCTTTTGAAAACAAATTTTGAGTCTTCCATCATTCATGCATAATTTGCCCTTCTTAGCTATTTTTTTTTCATACTATTAATATCTGCTCTTCAATCTTCAGTCCTGTATTGCCTGAACCCCTCCCTTTCATCTTCCCTGGTAACAATGTCTTCCATCTGTCATACTCTAGCTGCAGTTCTTAAGTGAAGTTAAACTTTTTCCTAATTCATCCTCATCATCAACAACTCATGTTTTTCATTTTCTATATAGGGTCGGAGTGTACAGTTAACTGTTGCCATCTTTCTTGATTCAGTGCCACTCTCCTATTTTCTTTGATGATCATGACTGACTATTGTAGGTTTTCCTTGTGCAATCATTCAGAGCACAGTAAGCATAATTTTCAGGATCTTCCCATTCACAAGGTTCAGTCCTGAATTCTAGCCAATGTATGTTCTTCCTATGTCACTTTAGGGTTCCTTCCACCTCCCAAAAACATTTGGGGTGTTTCCACTTCGTCACCCAAAACTGAATGGGGTTATGGATAGCAGGACAGACCTTAGGTGATGTCTAGGGGAAGGAGTTGAATAGACCAACTGCTTTAGACATCAGCTGTGATGCTCAGTATCCACAGATAGGAGAACATGGATCACAGTCTCTGTGCCATGTCAGTGCTAGCCACTCACTGGTGTAAAATGTGGTTTTAGATGATTTGGTCATGTTGACTGATGTTGTCAAAATATTTTCCTAACTGCTTCAAAAGTTTTTACTCTTTCTTCATCTTCCAAGGTCTTCATGCAGTCCCTTTCTTGGTAGCACACTTGCTTTCGGTGCAGAAGACTGTGGGTTGTATTCTTACATCACATAGTTGCTTGATTTTTCCAATACTGACACTGCAGTGCAGCATAACGTGTGCTTGAGGGGAGGGGGTTGCTGCACTCCTAAATGTGATGTGATTCAGATGAGACATAAAATTGAAGCCCCATCTTCTGAGCTGGTGATAGCTCAAGTGGATATAACAGATCATATGGCACTTATTAAAAAGAGAAAGGAAGTTCCCCATTGTCCTGGCAAAATTTCCCCCAGTCAGTATGAATACAACCTTGGATCTCCCATGAATTGATGCCGTTGACCAAGTGGGAGTAACCTGGTCAGCAAAGGCTAACTACATAAGTACATTAATATCTTAACTAATAAATCTGTTTTAGGTAATGATGAGCATGACATTATTTTTATAAGTATCTAATGAGTAGTTGTCTCTTTAAATGAACTAGCACCATATGCAAACATTAACTGCACATTGCAATAAGATGGACCAGTATTACGGTAAAGAAAATGTTTTGCTATTGCAATAGTTAAATAAAAACATCATCCTTTGTGCACCTAAGGGCCTAGTCCTTAACACAATACACTTTCCTGGGGATTCATTAAAGGGCCTAGTGCAATCCATACCTCATGCACTACAAAGGCCCTGCTCCCAAAATGTAGTATTTTGCAATTCAGAGACATGTAAGCGGTGATGACAAAAGACCTCATATCAGCTCATTTGCATGTTTCTGAATCTCAGTTAACTGCTGTGAAATACATATCAATATGTCCCTTGATAGTTAACTACACATAGTGCATTCCTAAAAATCCTTTCATCCCTTAGTCACTCCCCCTCACACAAACAGGTACACAAATACACACACACACACACACACACACACACACACACACACACACACACACACACACACCACAGGCCCCATAACTGTCCTGAAGTCCTCTGCACATCCTATCCCTGGTGGCTCCCCCAATCCCTGTACAGGTTTGACTGTCATTATGACAAAGGAGTAGCATTCAGTGGAATTTAGTACTCTTATGAACACCGTAGTATTTCTATTCCTGGTGGCTAATGGTCTCCGATTTATCATCATCATCCCTCTTTTCCCATTTATTTTGCATTGAATTGGGGTATCACGTCAGCTGTCTCCATCTCTCTTGTTTCAGTGTCACTCTCCAACTCTCTTCAACAGTCATACCTGACTGTAGTAGGTCTTCCCTAGAACAATCCATACATCTCTTTGTTGAATACCCTTGTTTCTTCTTACCTTCTTTCTCTCTGTCCCAAGTCCTCTTCACCAGATTATCTTCTGCTTGCCTGCACACATACTTAACCACTGTAATTTGTTCTCTTTCACCTTCTTTGTAATTACGGAGAAGTTCAAAAAGAGCATATGGTCCTCACACTCAATGTTGTAGATTAGTCTAGGGGTGTGTGGAGATACAATGGTCTCATCAACCTCAGACACACACACACACACACACACACACACACACACACACACACACACACACACACACACACACACACACACACACACACACACACACACACTTACTCTCACTGCTTTGTTTTCATACAGAAATAAAGCCCTGACTATGGCCCAGGTGGCTTGCGTGACTGATGGAGCAGTATGGAGGGGATGAGTGTTACCATCCTGGAAGAGAAAGTGGTGACATGTGCATCTTCTCCAATGATTCCTTCTGGAGGTAAGGGACATCATGTGTTAGGAGGCATGATCCAATGAGAATGTGGAGTTTGGACATGGTTGAGAATCTGTGGAGATGGCAAAACACATCCCCATTGCATGCCACACCTTGGACACAACGATGGACAGTGGTAGGGGGGAGCATAGGGCAGATAGATCATATGAAAAAATTCCCCTGATGATGAAATGACAGCACAGAGCTCACCAGTACACTCTTAAGATCCACATTCCTGGCCCCAGTAAAAAAAGTGGTAATAGTCCAGGGGTGAACTGGAGCAGTCAGTAGACCCAGTGATGGAAGTAATGCATTGAGATGGCTGTTCAGCTGAAGAAAGGCGACCTACAAAAAAATATCTGTATGCATGCATGCTCATACACAAACACACACCTGCACACACACACACACACACACACACACACACACACACACACACACACACACACACACACACACACACACACACACACACACACACACACACGGTCTATATTACAACACTGAAATCTTGAAAGCTCAGGTCAGCGAACACCTGTTTGCCGATCAATATACATTGAAATGTCATTTCTGCAAATGGCCACTAGAGCAAATTTTTTCCTAGGGGAAAAATCACTTGGCCAAGCAGAAATGACACAGCATTACAAACCTAACAGTGTGGGGGCCCCCAGCCTACAATTTCAGGGGCTGGGCCCCCACCCCCATAACTAAATATACCAACTCAGAGTTCACACTATAATAGAGAAAAGGACAACTCCATGACAATGGCCAAGCAATTTTTTGCTGAGTTGAGATAACAGTTCACAAGGACAGTTGATACATCAGGGGATACTTGCATAGAGGAGAGTTATTGCATATGAGATGTATATATAGTGAATGTATTTGTGCTAACTGATGGTACTACTGCATCCCCCACTTCACCGTGTATAAACAAGAAGAAATGAACCCTACAGTTGTTGTGTTATGCGGATCAGAAAGGTACATGTTTTTGACATTTGTTGTCATTTGCAACCATAGAAAGGTGGTATATTATCTTTAAGCATGTGTTGTATATTCATGTAAATGCTAAACAGTAATATAATAATACTCAAAATACATAAAAGACAAATGACAGTACAGATCTGATGATATTTCATTAGTTCAAGGTTTCTGCTGGTAAATGGTGTGCATCTCTTATCTAACATCATTATATTGGACATGCTCTAAAGGAATTACAGTGGACCCTGTCATAGCAACAAGTAAGCAACACACAAACGAGGGTCATGACACAGGCCCAATTACATTTTATGATGAACTTACATCATGCCATACAGTAAGAAATGCTATATAAACCCTCATGTCCTATAAAGCTCTACTGTTTGAAAAAAGAATTACAGCATTAAATAAATATTTGGATGAAGACACGCAATGCAGATCATTCTTATTTGGAAATTATGTAATGCCTGTGAACAATCAATGACATACTCAAGATTTGCATCTTGTCAGACTTGAATACATGGAGGGGCATATATCAAAAAGCTGCATATCTACCATTAATGTCACAGAAATAGGTATACCATTTGTGTCATAAAGAACACCCTAGAAGGGCTTACAGCACTTTCCTGTTGTAATGGATATGGGTCCCCATCTTGGAGTATGAGGCCTTAAAATGTGTCCCCTCTGACTGTGCCATAACTACTTTCTTTGCCTAAGCCACTCTTGTCTGATGTAGTTATCTGACAGACAGATGTTAGCAGATTCAAACCCGTGTTGATCATACTGCACATTCTACGGAGCTGTGTATTAACTGCATCTGCTACAAAAGATAGTACTGGAGCTTGTCACAAATTACAGAAATCAAGGTGCGAAGTAAGAAATGACTTTTGATGATAATTTGTACAATATTAATTTGTCAGAATGAAAAGGAGGTTCCTATGCTAGCATTCTCACAGCTGTGAGCAGTCTAATATCAATGTTTTTTGGCCAAGGAAGCTTTTTTTCATTGTTTTGTACATACATTGTCCCAGAATTGAACCACACTCTATCTGTATAGATATGCTATACAAGTCACTACTGAATGCATGTACCACAGGAGTACTCATACATGAACTCAGAAAATGCATTTATATTTGTTTAACTTGATGCAATAGTGTTTGTGTTTCATTTGCTGGAATTGAACAGCAAGCTATGTAAGTTCACTGACTAATGACAGGTGTATGAATCACATGCTCCACAGTGAAAGTCTTAACATGATTGGTAGATTCCACCTGTGCAAAGTCATTACTTCATATGATTGAGTTGCAATCTATATGAGATAAAAGGGATGGGAAAGCATTTCTCACTGTCCTAGTTTACCATTAAAGCATTTTTAGATTTTATTTGTCTCACTGTTCACTCTATTTCTTATATACACATACACAGCCTCTTCTGCTTTCACACACCCTACATATACACACACAGTCTCTTCTGCTTTCATGCACACGTTCACTCACACACACAGACAGAAACATAAACACACTCATACACATGCAAACACACTTTCTGTTTATTTTTCTACACTTGTTAAACAGCAAACGTGCTGCTTAGCGAGTGTAAAATAATGGTTTGCTCGATCTCGCTTTCATTCACACTTACACACAAACAGCTGTAAACACAAACACACGCACTTTTTCTTTTAATTTTCTTTTACATTTTACACTCACTAAACAGCAAAAGTGCTGCTTACCGAGCGCAAAATAATGGTGGCCATTAGTTTTCTTCTGTCCAAGCTCCATGGCAGCTTGATATGCTGCCATGAAGCAGTGGACTTGCTTTTCAGGAGGCATTACTTCTGCATTAATACCCTGCTGGAGAATGGTTGTTCTCCATTCATGATGCGATATACGGATTGCCTGTTCTCTAATATCTCTTACAGTGTATAGAGTTTTGATGGGTGTCGTCAGCCAAAATATTCCAGATCATATTCAGCATCACAGTAAGATGCTCATAATGAAACTCATCACCACATACCATTACTAGAGGTCACATACATGTAGTATGTGATAGTCATGGTAACTGATTGGGTATACTGCAGACACACTGTGGGTGATATCCTATACATTACAGATTACCGAGCAGTTGATGAAGCAATGCTCTTTATGGGTCACATACCTTCTTCCCAGCTTAACAGATGAGGTCTTTATTTCATTGTGAGGGCAATCCATGGCCCCAGACCTTCAGGGAAGTGGGATATATCATATAAATCCCACGTCAGTGGATCACCCCTCTGTCATATGTGGGAACCACATATGCTGCTTCACATAGTGCAGCATGGCATCAAGAAACTGATGGGATATTCTCCAAACAAATGCCCGTGGTATCTTCACTGTGGTCCAGTTTGTTTACTGAAAGGTCGATCTACGTAGTACATGTAAAGCCACTGATGCCTTTGTATCCACTGGGATAGGTAATCCGCAGCTCAAATAAGCCTACAGATAAGGTTGACACTTATTTATCAGCTCCTGTATGGTGTCTCTTTCCACACAGTTCTAGTTTACAATGTTGCTGTTATGAAGGCCATGAAATGTTAACTACTGTCAGATGACACCAGACCTCCAAGTATGACATGTTCATATTTAAGAATGTTTCAGCATTTCTTAATCAAGTACTACAATCTCGTTTTCGTTACTGTTGCTAACTAATCCTTACTTATAATGCTATGCTTTCTAATCTATAACTTGAAAACTCACTATTAGCAAATATGTAGCCTTGCCTGTTAGACAGAACATGAACATAATTTTAATGAAATTCTGCCAATACCTCCCTGAACTGCTCCTACCCTTAAAATATATACAACCTTTTTCAACCTAATTACTTATTTTAGTCAGTACTATATCATATAGACCAGTGTCCAGTCTTTTGCATTCTTCTTTTATCTATTTAAAACTCAGCCCAATAGGCAAAACTGTAATTAATATAGCACATATCCTTTGTTCAGAACACAACTTGTACACTCAGACTTCATGTATTTCACATTGTCCACCATTTTGCATCATACCCTCACTTCGACCTAAAAAAATCTCCTTGACTACACAATATAATAATCCCCATGAAGATGAGGAAATCTTTTTCATTTTTTTCATTATACATATTTCTTAATATGAGTAACATAATTCTTTCTTTCAGTTAACAAAACAATATTGGCTCAGAGTGAATCTGCTATTGATAATAAGACAGCTAAGGGCAGTCCTCTCAATTGTCCTTATTTTGGAACATTCTTATTTTCAGACATGATTTACACCTGCACATGACATACCTATTTTTGGAGGTATGTTCCTATTTTCAAACTTGGACAGCCACGGTGGTGCAGTGGTTAGCATTGTCGCCTCACAGCAAGAGGTTCTCCGGTTCAAGCCTTGGCTGGCGTGCCTTCTGTGCGGAGTCTGCATGTCCTCCCTGTGGGCGCGTGGGTTTCCTCTGGGTGTTCCGGTTTCTTCCCACATCCCAAAGACATGCTGTAGGTGGATTGGACACTCCAAATTGGCCCTAGGTATGAGTGTGTGCATGTATGTGCCTTCAGTGGAAGGTTGGGTGCCGGGCTGGCATCTCGACACTGTAAAACTCCACTGCCAATCATGAGTGGACAGGTGATCTGCTGTGGCGACCCCTAACCGGGAAAAGCTGAAAGAAGAAGAAGTTCCTATTTTCAAGCTTGAGTTACCTTTCTTACAATTTTGTGAATCCCCCTTTATTACACATGATTTTTTTTAAGATGTCTCGTATGCCAAAAAACATACTTCATGACCATCATACCAGTGGCATGAATAATTTAAAGAAAGAGAACACACATCTTACATCTCCCTTTTTCAGGAGCAAAAATAAATTACTTTGTGTGGTAGGGCTGTCCAGTTGTCAAGGTATGGAACAGGATCCAGGAGGTACAGATTGTTTAGATGACAATGATACTTTAAGTACTTCTATAGACTGGCAGTTCGATAGCTATTATGCTACCAGGGATCTCATCCGTAAACTGTAGGTATACGAAGGGCAAAACTTGAACCTGGAAGCATGTGTTTCGTGAGTAGTGTAGAATTAGAGGAACTTAAAAAGTTGTTGTAGTCAGTGTGCCATAATATGTTGCCAGCTCTAGTGAAGTTTTTCCTGTCCTGTTTTTGCTGACATATGATCCAGACTTGCAACTAGCATCTCATGGTGAAAAGTTATTAGGCTTAATTACATTTCTGGGGGAAAAAGGTGATTATAAAATCACAGCAATCTTCTGTTTCCCACAGGGCCAATGCTCTTGGCTACTAAGGAGGGACAACAAAAATCCGGTGATTGGGGGGGGGGGGGTCACAGCTAGCTAACCCTACAATACATGCTAAAAAGAAATGGATGATAAATATGAAGCAAGATTATGGATAGATTGGGGAGAGGCAAACCCCTTGTGACACATTTGTTTCTTTCTTTCATTCTTTCCTTATATGACGTCCCCCTTATTGTTCATACACTATACTATGTTGCAGAATATTGGGGGGAATTATTTGTACAGTATTGAATAGATGCATACATATAAATGCATGTCTGTGCATGTGTGTGTATCATTTACAATTCATAACTGATTTACACATACCTTAATGGGTCATTTGAACAGAAACATTTCAACTGCATATCCTTAATGATTGAAAAGTAAAGTAAGGCAACTTTTCTTTCAGCAGGATACAGCTGTTCAGCTAAATTTTCTGTGCCTTAGATATGATCCATAACATTTATGATCTCTTTTTATCTACATCCAGCATTCATCCCACATATCTATTACAAAGCAGGTTATTCACTTTACATTTTGTCATATTTGAAGACAAATTATAATAAATTTAGGCAACTGTCTATATAAAACTGAACACTGGTATAACGCAGCAAAACTTTATTTAGTGCTTCACAATAAAAGGCTTTGCTTGCTTTCTATTCAGATAATGCAGGGCAAAGGAAATAGAAAAAAACATGCATTATGTTACCCTTCCAAGTTGTTATTTCATGGCTAATATTTCACTAGTTTTAGCTACAATCCAAATTTATTTTTCATGTAGTTTATTTTTTCACTGGTCAATCATTTATTTATATTACACTTTAATGACATTTTTCAGTAGAACAGTTAATCCTCCCCTATTCTCTTATTATTGTTCATATGTATAATTTAGTAGAGTCCTTTCATTAGTCCATAATTTTACTCGCTATGCCCATGGCCTATATTTTAACACTACCATGTCGTTAAGTATCATCACAGACACAATGTCCAATAAAGAAAATCTACTCTGCATTAAACATAGATATTATTTATTCATTTCAATTTGTTAACCAGATAACAGACCGGTCAATTGACCTTTTTTAATGCTGATCTGAATACAATCGAAGCAAATATATATAAATGAGATAATATTACAGTTGCTAAGCTTGGAAGATAATTATATATATATGGCAGTATTGAAATTACAATATGGGTATATGGCAATTGAAAACAATACAAATTATATATACAGATATATACCACAAGCATTCTAGTTATATATACAGATATATACACAAGAGCATTTGTTGAGCCAGAGAGAGATAATATTTTATGAATGTGTTTAAATCAGTTGTAGATAACGTAGTCATAAACCTGTAACTCTAAAACAGTTGTATTTATCTTCATTGGATAAACAATCATTTAGTGAGGTTTTGAAAGTTTGTTATTTTGATTATTTTTAACCTTATTTGAAGGGTTGTTACATATTTCAGAAGCCAATCTGGAGAAGGCTCTCCCCATAACGACATTTTTAACTTGGGTCTAGTTAGTGTGAGTGTGTTGTCTTGGCTGCTTCTTAGAGAATAATTTGTTTCCCATTTTAGGAGTAGTCTTTTAATCAGTGAACAGTAACCAGAGTGAATAATTTTGAACTGATAGCCATTCTCTTGCTTTAATAGGTCACAATGATGTTTATGTCTGCTAGGAGAGCAAATGTAAATATTTTATTTTTAGTCGTTTGTGGTTTATTTGTATTTTGGTTGGAGTATAGGCAGGGCAGAGGTAACAGATATTCCATTTTTGACAGTAGAATGTTTTTATCTATTAACTGAGGCTGTATCGGGGTAATAAGAATAATTTAGTAACAGAGCTTTAAATTAGTTAGAATCATGGATGTTATATTTTCTGTATGGGGAGATGTTTAAGGAGGGGGTCTAGTAAGAGACCAAGATACTTTTGTTGGGTGACATTGGGACTGCTATTACCATTGATAGTTCTGAGCAACAGAGCAGAACACATAATCTCTGAGGTGTGATAAAAACATTTCTTTTTCTTTTTTCTTTTTAAGTTTTGAAAAGTTTGTTTTTAAATGGCTATGTGGATAATTTAAAGGAATGTGACTGGTGTTTGGGTTGAAAATATTGGATAGTTTTGCTGCACTCAGTCAGAAGCACATTGTCAACATTACAAGATTAAGGTGCTGAAGATCCAATGTTTTGTCATTTATGGAGAGAGAGAAATGCTGACAGAACCTTGACGTATGCCAGCATTTACCTGTCCAAAATCAGAGAATGTGTTATTAGCAAGCATCTGGGAAGGTCTGTTATTTTGAAACCAGGATATTGTGTTTTTGCCAAAGTTATGCATTAAGTGAACAGTCCTATTTGCAACTCTAAATTTTAATGGTCCATCAATTTTAATAAACATCTCTTCTGAATATCTTTGATTATAAATATTTAACAATCTATATTATATAGATATTTATCTATATCTATCTGTTCATTTTCTTTCTCTCTTTATATATATTTATACACACACATATGTGTGTATACATATATATATATATATATATATATATATATATATATATATATACATATTCTACTACAAGTGGTCCTGTGCTATTAGCCTGCAACAGTCTTTCTCACTGCAACCTGCTTGAACAAGCCAGGGCCAGTGTTCTCACTCACGCTAACCTGATGATCTTACTTAACTACTTAGCCCTCCCAACATGCAACCTTATTAAACTGTATTACCCTATCAGTGTTCTAACTCTATAACCTTAAAACTCCCAACCAGTTCCTAACATGAGACTTTGTTCCTCTCCTTAAACATAAAATCCATTATACCTCCCTAAACCTAAAACTCCATTCCCTATCCTTAACCCTACAGTCTCTGATCACTCCCTAAGCCTAAAATCCCAACCCCCTTCTCTAAAACTAAATTTACTCAAAAAAAAAAGAAGAAAAGGAAGAGAGAGACAGCAAAATATGGAGAGAGAGAGAGAGAGAGAGAAGGAGGGAGCTATATTGCTGGCATAATGGTTAAGGTCTTTGTCTCCCATGCACAAGGTACCAGGTTTGATCCTGACCTGCAGCCAATGCCTGTCTAAAGTTTGCATAGCTTCCTTGTGTCTCTGTGGGGTTCCTCCCACCTCTGAAAAGCATGCTGAGTGTTTCCATTTCAAACTCACCCAAGAATAGTGCTGTGAGGTAGCAACACAGGCTCTACATGGTACCGTATATGGGAAGAGTTGTTTAGACCAACTGCTTTGGTCATCTACAGTGGTGCACAGTACCCTCAACATAGGAGAACCTCTATCACAGACTGAGTGCTGTGGCAGGGCTAGCCATTTGATGGTGTAAAATATGGCTCTAGGTGATTTAGTCATGTTGACTAATGATACCAAATGAGGTATTTGCCGATGATAAGTGGTTTGAGAACCTGAGTTAAATGTTCCCCTATTGGCCAGTGTGTGCCCACCATAAAAAGCCCAGCAGCACTGGGTCAATAAGCTACTGGTTGGCTGGTTCCAGGTTGCTTGGGTTACCTGGGTTAACTCTGTTGAGCAAAAGCTGGATGTAAAACCAATCAACCTCACTGAATGGATGTAGTTTGGAAGTGGATGACATCATGGTAAGGAGGAGGGACATCCTATGTATCCAGGAGACAAGAGAAAAGGGGAGTGTAGGAACGCTACTAGGCTTGGGATCCAGAATCTACTGCTCAGGAGGAGGACAGGTTAGTAATGGTGTGGTGAGGGAATGGCTTTAGAAGACAGTGAGGGATGTTATCAGAATTGATGACAGACTCATGGAAATCAGACTCCAGCCTAATAATAGAGTAGTATTCATAATCTCAGCCTATGGCCCTCAGCAGGGTTTTGATAGTGAGGAAAATAGTGCATTCAGACAGCAAGACCTAATAGATAAAGCACTGGTGTTGATAATGGGTGACTTTAATGCACCTATTAGGACAGAAGACAGAACAGGACATGAGGAATGCCTGGGTTCACATGGATGGGGCAACAGGATTAAAAAGGAGAGGCCATTCTAGACTACTGTCTTAAAAATGGCTTGATAATATCTGGATCAAAAAGTGAGACAGTCAAAAGATCAGATGCAAGAGTGTCCAACATGAAAGTCAGGTAGACTTCCTCCTACTAAGGAAAGGCCACTGAGGCAGATTAAATTATTGCAAAGTCACCCCCAGTTAAACAGTTGGCCCACAGCATAAACCACTGGTTACCACAATAAGCTGCAAGACGTGATCAGAGAAGGCTGTAAGGTCAACAGAGACTAGGCTGAAGACCTAGAAGTTGACTGGAGAAAAAGCCCAACAGTTCAAGGAATTACTCAGGGCTCTAGCACCTCAAGAAGAAGAGGAAATAGTTGAAGTTGAAGAAGAATGGAAGCACGTCAAAACATTTGTGAGGACTACAGAACAGATATGTAGCTGAGCCAGGTATGGAAATAAGGTACATAAGAAATGCAGGTGTTTGGATGCAGAAGTCCAGGTAGTCATCAAAAGATAGAAGGAGTGCAGGAAAAAGTGGGAGATAGAAAAGACAGACAAGGCTAGGAAGGGAAACTGGCTGGCTAACAAACAGCCTAAAAAAGGTAAGAAAGGAGTTGCAATAGCAAAGAACAAGGCATCAGAGGCACTCTACTATCTTTTGGAAAGTGAGTCAGTAGATGGCACAAAAAACTATATCAGGTTGCAAGGCAAAGACAAAAATATGAAGAAGATAGTTAGATACCATTCATAAGGGATGCCAGCAACAACCTGCTCACCACTGTACAGGACATCAAGGGCAGATGGAAGGAGTACTTACAGCAGCTGCTGAATGAAGAAGACCTTAGAGAAGTTGTACTGCCCCATTCACAGCTTATGATGAGAGAAGAAGAGGAATCCACCATAAAAGAAATAAGAACAGTACTAAGAAAAATGAAGCCAGGGAAAGCAGCGGGCTCAGGTAAGATCACTGTAGGTATGATAAAGATACTGGGTGAGGTAGTGGAGAAATGGATCCTGAGGGTACTCATAGCAGTGCGGAGAGAAAGGCGTATCCCAGGTGACTGGGGAATATGCATACTTTTGACAATGTACAAGAACAAAGGGAACATCCACAACTGTGGGCAGTACAGAGGTATCAAACTCCTGCCACATTGCATGAAAGTTCTGGAGGGGCTGATTGATAAACGAATATGTAAAGTAGTAGAAATTAAGATAGGAGATGAGCAGCTTGGTTTCAGATCAGGATGCAGCACAACTGACTTGATGTTTGCAGTGAGACAGATAGTTGAGAAGAAAATAGAGATGAGGAAAGGCTAGACTTGCATATGACGTGGTCCCAAGAAAGCTGATTTGAGCAGTCCTGTAGTGGTTTGAAGTCCCAGAAACATTTGTAGAATAAGTGCAAACTATGTACAAGGGCCCAATGACTCAAGTATGAATAGTTTTCAGTCTCACAGAGGGGTTCCCAGTGGGAGTGGTTGTGTACCAGAGTTCAGGCCTGAGCCCACTGTTGTTCATACTGGTGATGGACTACATTAGCAAACAGGGTGGATAGAACAGATCAACAAAGTTGATGTATGCAGATGATGTGGCATTACAGGCAGACTTTGAGCAAAAACTTCAACAAAGTGTAGGAAATGGAATGCAAAACTGAAGGCACATGGAATGAAACTGGGTACAGATAAGATAGTAGCAATGGAAACACATGGGGGAGCTCTGAAGAAGCTGAGAATTGATACAGAAGGATAAGATTAACAGCTTAAAGTATCTGGGAGGGGTGGTTGAGGAGAGGGGAAGTCTGAATGAGGAGGTCAAAGCTAGAATCAGAGGGGCTGCAGTCAACTGGAACAGAGTGTCAGGTGTATTATATGACAGAAAAATGGCAAAGAAGTTGAAAAGTAAAGTGTACAAGACAGTAGTGCGACCAGTACTACTGTGTGGTATAGAAACCTGGTCAGTGAAGGCATATCAATTGAAGAAGATAGAGGTGATGGAGATGGAGTGCTTGAGATGAGTGGTAGGATGCACACTATGGGACAGATGAAGAAATAATGACATAAGAGCAGAAGCCAAAGTAGCTCCAATTACAGAGAAGGTCAAAGAAATCAGATTATGATGGTTCAGTCACATGTGCAGAAATACAGAAGACAATCTGGAGAAGATTTGCAACAGGCAGGAAAAAGGCAAGAGGAAACAAGGACATCTAGCAAAGAGGAGGATGGATTTTGTGAGAGAAGACCTGTGACAGGCATGAGCATTGAAGAAGGCAGGAGAGTGGCTTTAAATAGAGAGGGATGTAGACAGTTGACATGGCACCTCAACCTCATGTAGAAAAATAGGAAAAAAGGGGGATGCTGATGATAAAAACTCCTCTAACATTAAAACTCCCCTCCTACTCCCTAAACCTACAACCCTCCCAATTATTGTCTGAATCCTTAATCTACTCCTGCATCCCCTTCCACTCCTGTACTACAGTTTTCATACTCACCTTGCTCATACTCAAATAATGTGTTCAGTTAAGGTGTGGCAGCTGCTTGCCTAAACTCATATTGGAGTTTGAACATGAGAGTCAGCCTGTCTGAGCTACAAAATGCTTGAGTTCTTGGCTAAAGTGGTCTTTGAATGCTTGGGACTCAAGCACGTGTAGTAGAATACGTATATTGATCTACTTAAAAAAAAACTAAACTGTTAAAAGTTGACATAAAAAGTCCCTTTAAAATAGTCAACAAAAATTGTGAAATGTATTATTTCCTTGCTCAGATACAAAATCACAGGGAATGCAAAGACACAATACTTTTGCAGGGAGCAAGCACCCTGCACCCCCATAAGTCCAGGACTGAATTCTCTCCTTCCTCCGCTAATTAAATATACCAACTCAGAGATCATGGGCATAGTCCCCAACACCAGCATTATAGTGATTTCACACAATTAGAAAATCAAAACCCTAAGCAGTCCTAATGAAAAAAATGTTATTACGACAGTTGTTAAATTAAGGAGTTTTACATTATGAGGCACTCTTAAAAATAGTTCACTATGGGAAGATATCATCCTGGTACAGAAGTAAAATTAGTGGAATGGAATAAGATTTACATACTGTAAATATGATTTTGATGCAATAAGATTAAGGATACAAAAGATGAATTTGTTTTATTAATATGCTGAAAGTTTTAAATAAAAGTGTCACCAAATATTGGGTTTTATATATATATATATATATATATATATATATATATATATATATATATATATATATATATATATATCTTCTTCTTCTTTTGGCTGCTCCCGTTAGGGGTCACCACAACAGATCAACTGTTTCCATTTCTTCCTGTCCTCTGCATCTTGCTCTGTCACACCAACCACCTGCATGTCCTCTCTCACCACATCCGTAAACCTTATCTTAGGCCTTCCTCTTTTCCTGTTACCTGGCAGCTTCATCCTTAGCATCTTTTTCCCAATATACTCTGTATCCCTCCTCAGCACATGTCCAAACCAGTGTAAGCTTGCCTCTCTGGCTTTGTCTCCAAACCTTCCAACCTGGGCTGTCCCTCTAATATACTTATTCCTAATCCTATCCATCCTCGTCACACCCAGTGCAAATCTTAACATCTTCAGCTCTGCCAGGTCAAGCTCTGACTCCTGTCTTTTTTTCAATGCCACTGTCTCCAACCCATATAACATAGCTGGTCTCACTACCCTCTTGTAGACCTTTCCTTTCACTCTTACTGGTACTTGTCTGTCACAAATCACTCCTGACACTCTTCTTCACCCAATCCATCCTGCCTGTACTCTCTTCTTCACCTCTCTTCCACACTCACCATTACTCTGAACTGTTGATCCCAAGTACTTAAACTCATCTACCTTCACCACCTCTGCTCCCTGCATCCTCACCATTCCTCTATCCTCCTTCTCATTCACACACATATATTCTGTATTAGTCCTGCTGACCCCCATTCTTCTTCTCTCTAGAGCATATCTCCACCTCTCCAGGGTCTCATCCACATGTTCCCTACTCTCATTACAGATCACAGTGTCATCTGCAAACATCATAGTCCACGGGGACTCCTGTCTGATCTCGTCTGTCAACCTGTCCATCACCATTGCAAATAAGAAAGGGCTCAGAGCTGATCCTTGATGTAATCCCACCTCCACCTTAAACGCATCCGTCACTCCCACCACAGACCTCGCCGCTGTCAAACTACCCTTGTACATATCCTGTACCACTCTTACATACTTCTCTGACACTCCTGACTTCCTCATACAATACCACAACTCCTCTCTAGGCACCCTGTCATATGCTTTCTCTAAATCCACAAAGACACAATGCAAATCCTTCTGACCTTCTCTGTACTTCTTCATCAACACTCTCAGAGCAAACATTTCATCTGTAGTGCTCTTTCCTGGCATGAAACCATACTGCTGATCAATAATCATCACCTCCCTTCTTAACCTAGCTTCCACTACTCTTTCCCATAACTTCATGCTGTGACTGATCAGTTTAATCTCTCTGTAGTTACTACAACTCTGCACATCACCCTTATTCTTAAAAATCGGTACCAAAACACTTTTTCTCCTTTCCTCGGGTATCCTCTCACTTTCCAAGATTTCATTAAACAATCTAGTTAAAATCTCCACTGCCATTTCACCTAAACACCTCCATACTTCCACAGGTATGTCATCTGGACCAACAGCCTTTCCATTCTTCATCTTCTTCATAGCTATCCTTACATCCTCCTTGCTAATCCACTGCACTTCATGACTGACTATCCGCACATCATCCGACCTTCTCTCCCTCTCATTCTCTTCATTTATCAAGCCCTCACAGTACTCTTTCCATCTGCTCAACACACTCTCCTTGCTGGTGAGTATGTTTCCCTCATTATCCTTTATCATCCTTACCTGCTGCATATCTTTACTAGCTCAGTCCCTCTGTCTAGCCAATTGGTACAGGTCCTTTTCTCCCTCCTTAGTGTCCAACTTTTTATACAACTCTTCATACGCCTTATCCTTAGCCTTCGCCACCTCTCTCTTTGCCATGCACCTCATCTCCTTATACTCTTGTCTACTTTCTTCATCTCTTTGACAATCCCACTTCTTTTTCGTCAACCTCTTTCTCTGTATACACTCCTGTACTTCTTCATTCCACCACCAGGTCTCCTTGTCCTCCTTCCTCTTTCCAGATGTCACACCAAGCACCTTTCTAGCCATCACTCTTACTAGCTCTGCTGTAGTTACCCAGCTATTCGGTAACACTTCACTGCCACCATTACAAAAAAGAAGATCAAGTTGCATGTTAACTGTATCTCTTAAATATTTACACAGATTAGTCCATAAGTTTAAAGCTATGAATACAATGGATAAGTACACAAATATTACTAAACAAAAAGAAAGTGATAGATATAGAATGCCAGTGACATTTCAAACACTACCAGTTCATAGATTAGTACTAGGCAAGCAGTCTGCAGATTATTACAAGCCTTGCCAATAACCAGAGATGAGAATCAAACTTTGCACCTTGTGTCTTGAGGTAAACACCTTAACCATTATGCTAACCCTCCAAACCCTATTGAAAATATCAAGAAGAAAACAACTACAAGTCCAAATGAAAAAAAAAAATTGAAAACTTTTGTGAGTAAGAATAGTAAAATGTTATGAGATAAGCTATCTTATCAATATAGCAATGGTAAAGGAATTAATTAAACAATAAAGGGCAATTCAGCACTATAACTTCATGGGATTATAGGCAAATGTATAATTTGCTCCTTCAAACATTTCTAAATTTAATTTGAAGATGTTTGTTAACTTTAACAAACATTAATCAATTATTAGATTTCACAAAGAGATATAAAGTTGGGGCATAATCCAATCTCAAATTTAATGACAAAAAGACTAATACAATTCTAATTACTCAAGATTTAGACCATATATAAAATCAAGATATAATAACACTTGAAATTGTGCTGTTTTCATTTAATTATTATCACTGTCAAAAATGTAAATAACATTACAGCTAACATCTATGACAGCATTAGCAAGAATATAAAGGATTTAATGCGGGTTTGAATGGAGAGATGATACAATTAGCAAGCAAAGGAGAGTAGTATTGCTGGAAATGACTTCATCCTCAAGTCTTGGTAAGAACCTTCATGAAGTGGACACAGTTTTTTTCACAAAATCTCAAGATGACACTGATATATAGACTGTATTTTATATAACATATATCATGGACAAAAGTTGATTAGAAAATAAAAAATACAGCAGGGTGCACAAGTACCAAGATAGAAAAGTGCCCAATCCTGGTAGGTGCACTGGTGCCAGGACTGGAAAAAATGACAGTGTAGAATCCTCAAGACTTGGAAACATTCCTACAATGGGTTCAGGCCATGCTCAGGGGAGGATGACCCCCACCTCCTTCATTATAGCAGGAAGTAATAGTCCACAAAAAACAAAAACTGACAGGCCAAAAAAGAGCCATAAAAATGTGCTAGACCAGACTATTAAGGATAAGAAAGAAATTATGTATTGTTACTATTGTGCAAGAAGCCCAGCATTTCCAGACAGAAGATATACAAAAAGATTAAGAGAGAAATAAGAGGAAAGAAAATACTTGCACAAGAAGAACTGCCAAAAGCTTTAAATGTAATTTTGTGTTCATTAATACAAACAGATTTGTGAAAAATATTATATAGACCAAGAAACCTTGGGAAAAAAGTGACAGAGGAAGTATGAAAATATAAAGAACAAAATCTAGAGATTTTTAAAGGTATAAAAAAGAAACATGGTCATGGGAATGAAAGAGATCTGATATAGTGCAATATTTATGCAAAAGAGAAAGCCAAATTAATCAATACAAAAAAAGCATCTCCAAAGATATTCAAAGAGAAATGCAGGCAATGGCACCCAGATATGAAAAAGTTCACAATGCAAAAAATAAAATCACAAAGAGGGAATGTAGAACAGAAGATTCATAAAGTAGAAGTTAAACAAATAGAAGCTGAAGTTATAGAATACCTGCAAAGTGAAGGATGCAGTGGAGAAAGTCTAACACAGGTCATGTCCCAGCATGATGGAACAATGGTTCCCCAAGTAATGAGAAACAGGAGGAGTGGGAGATATTTGAAGAAGAAATATGGACATGAGGAAGAAAAAGAGATTTAATATGGTGAAATATTTATGCAAGGAGAAAGCAAAACTAATCAATACAAAAAAAGCAGCACAAAAGGTATCTGAAGAGAAATAAAGGTAAATACATCCGGCTATGGAAAATTTTACAATACAAAAATTAAGAAAACAAAGGGGGGGTAGAAAAGAGGATTAGTTATGGAGAAGTTAAAGAAATAAAAAATGAAGTTATGGATTACCTGCATAGTGAAGGATTTAGTGTAGAAAATCTAACTCCAGTAAAATCACAACATGATAGAACAGTGAGTCCACAAGTTATGGAAAAACAGTGGAGCAGGAAGCATCTGATCAATTGCCATATGTACTTTTGAGCCTTCAGTAGGAAACCAGGACAAAAATTCAGTTGTAGTTGAGCAGCAAGGGAAGGAACAGGAAACTGTGGCAATTCTGATGCAATCAATGTTGTGAAGTGATAGGCCAGTGAGTTCCCATATGAAAGAGCAATGAAACACACGGGATAGAACTAAAGAGTATATGTGATACGAAGACATTCTGGAACTTTCTGTAGAATGCCCTCAGGAAATGGAGTACAAAGAATGCACCCTTAGTTTAGAGGAAAATGATCAATGGGAAGAGTTGCTTGATTTAGTAGAGATGGATAGACCTATTAAGAACAATGAAAGAAATTAATTACAGAATGTTAATAGGACGCAAAATGTTAGAAGTTTGATAAAACAAATGAACTCATTAATCAAGATTATTCATAGAAATTAACGTGATATAACAGAAGTAAATAGGATATATTACTATGTAGCAAAATTAATAACAGATAAAGCCTAACCACAAAACAAGGTTGGTAAGGGAAAAGAAGGGGGAAAAATCATATGCCATCATGGAACTATCAAATAGAGAAAACTATAACGCAATTAAGACAAGAAATGTTGCTGTTAGAAGAGTAATGAAGAGGGAGCAGATCAACAAAAGTACTCAGAGAAATAGATGTGCAGTATCAGAACAGGTAGAGAAAACAGTAGTCCTTTGAGAAAAAATTGATAAAACACAACACTGATTAAATACAAAGGAATAGAAACTAACATGGCTACGGAATATGGGAGTGCTTTCACAGTACAGAGACTGTTTTTTCAGACCCAGATACAAAAACACCAATAGCTATTTAAACTTAAACAAGCCAATGAGCGAGCATAGAAGAGAAGCATCATAACTGAAAACAATTAAAAGAAAAACCTTCTACTTAATGCAAAGAATAACATTGTACAAATGTTTGTATAGAAATCACAAAGCATTAAAAATGTGCACATTAAACAAAACTTCTGCTAATATAAAGCTAAAAGGCTAAACAAGCCACTGAACACATTGAAATAAAGCATCTTAGTTAAAAACGTTCTGCTAATACAAAACAGTAAAGTTATATTACATGATCCAGAGTTCATATCAAAGTTGCAATTCATTGGAACTCTGTATACAGAGCTCTTATCTCACAAACATCTACAATGTAATTCCAGTTATGTAAACCAATGGCCTTTTCAATATTTTATTAGTAGAAGGCTTGTTTTAATTAAACGTCATGCACTATTCTATCTAAATTGTGGTTTTATTCATTTTATTTTGATAGTATTCTGTAGCTGTGTTAGTTGCTATTTCTTTGTTTGTATTTATGGAGTATCAGAACACACCAGGATCTAGTATATACTATTACAAATAATAAACTAAAGATATCAGCACAGGTAGAAAAACTTAGACAATATACAGATAGATATAAAGGAAAAGTACAAAATAAGCAATTTATTGATGACCCAAAAAGGTTTTATAGACAATTGGGAAAAAAGGCAAAAAAGAATAGAAAAAAACACCAAAAAAGAAGAAATAGACACATTTTGGAGAAGTATCTGTGAAGATTTTGTGGAATCTAACACAGATGCTGAATAGAGAAAAGAAATAAAAGAAGGAGTAAGAAGTTTAAATGTGCAGGATACGAAATGGGATGAAGTAATGGGCAGAGAAATTTAAACAAAATTAAGAAAAGCTCCTAACTGGAAAAATCCAGACCCAGATGCTGTACTTAACTTCTGGCTGAAAGTATTAACATCCTTACATGAAGATTTAGCCCTTTGTAAGAAATATTTATATGTGCACCCCAAATAGATACCAACATGGTTAACAACAGGAAAAAAATGATACTCCTTAAGAGTGATCCTGCAAGACCAATAACTTGCCTTCCAATGATCTGTAAATTATACACTCTAAGTGATGTCAACAGGGTTTACAGTCATTTAGAAGAAAACTCAATCTTTGCAATAGAACAAAAGGGTAACCAAAGAAAGTCATATGGAGCAAATGATCATTTGTTACTAAATTAAGTCATAATGGAGAATTGTAAAAAGTGGAAGAATCTAAGTATGGCATGGATGGACTACAAAAAAGCATTTGACAGCACCCTAAACCCATGGATAAAAGAGTGCTTACAGATGTATATGATGCACCTTACATTGATTGATTACATTACAGTGACCACAAAAGATTGGCAATTCACTTTGCAACTAAGCAATGACAAAGGACTAATTGTTATCTTAGGGATAAACATTCAAAGGGGATATTCCAGAGTGGCTCTTTGTCACTGCTGCATTTTCTCTTACAGTTAACCCATTAAGTTGTCTACTTAACAGATTTGGTCATTGCTGCATTTTGGCTCTCAGAAAATAACAAATTTGAAAATATTTATCATCTTCTTTTTCTGGATTATTTAAAACTATATAGTGCATTAAATAAGAAACTGAAAGCACAACTTCAAGTAGTCAAAACTTTCTTAGATGGGATAAGAATGTAATTTAGTGTTGATTAAATAGGCAAAATCAACCTTTGAAGCAGGAAAACTGCAATACCAAGAAAATATCAGTCTGGGGCAGGGATGTGATATAAAGGAGCTTGAGCAGGAGGGAGTGTATATATAGCTGGGAACTGATGAAACACTGACAATAAAACATGAACAAATGTGAATAAAACTTAGTAAGGAACATTTTAGAAGACTAAAATTAATACTGTAACAGCTCTGACATCCATGAACATATTCCTAGCTATAAGCCAATTTGCTTTTCCTGTTCTAATGTACAGTTTTGGGGTAACTGACTGCCTCCAAAAGGTGTTGGATCAGTTGGACATGTAAAAGCAAAATGCTTCATGCTTATCAAATGATTTATAAAAATTCAGTGTGTATTCCAAGAATATATATATTCTCCATTCTGAAGGAGATATAGGCCTTCTTGAGATTGATAACGCATATAGATCTGCAGTCGTAGGACTGCATACGTATCTGCTGCCATCACAAGGTCCAAACTTAATGAAAGCTTTAAGACATGAGGAGAACAAGTATAAGATAACTTCCCTGGTTAGTTTAGCAGACATATATTGTTGTCAATTGAGAAAGAAAATCAAACCAGAAGTAGACAATTCAGGCAGCAAATGAGTGTGCCAAAACCAAGGAAATAATATAAGGATATAAGGATCTGATGCAGGAATGGTTAAAGAGGGGTGAATTTAAACCAAAAGACAAATGTTTAGTATTGGCAGCACAGGATAGTGAACTATATACACTTTGGTGTACAAAGTCCATTGAACGTGTCAGAGAAACAGCCAAATCCAGGTTTTGTAAAAGATAATTGGAAATAGTCGTACATCTTGTTGCTGGGTGTGATACACTAATGACAGAGGGTCTGTACAAGACTGTTATATTGGGATTGTGTAAACATTATAATACTGAAATAGTTGAGAAGCATTTGAAAATGATGAAGTTTATATCATGTGGGATCACCCATTACCAATAGTTCAAAAAATAGATGCAAGAAAAGCAGATATAATAGTCCATGAAAGGAAAATAAAATGTAACATTGTTCATTGAAATTGCTGCACTCAGTAATTACAGTGCTTTATGTACAGAGAGACACAAAGTCATAAAATACCAGAATTTGCAGGCAGAAAAGAAGGCAATGTGGAAGGACGATACACAAATGGTTCCAATAGTAGTAGGAACAATGGGTCTCATTGAAAATAATTTACAGTCATGTTTAGATATGTTTTCAATACATGTAACTCCATATGAATCGCAGAGGGAGTCAATTCTGGACACATTGTGGATGCTGCAATGAACACTTTTGGCTAGCATCAATGATTGCAACAATACTTATTTCATGAACTTTAATCATACTTTGACTTAGGGAGGTGATCCATTCCCATCATGGTATTAGAAACCCAAAAGACTTGGAGAAATTAAAGCTATTTAATAATTAATTGGAGAAAATTAGGGACTGACTGAATCTTATTAAAACCACATCTCTAATATCAGAAAATAATAAAGCCCTTATAGATTGCTTTGGTATCCAAACAAGCCATCTAGAGTCTTTATTCATCCTATAAAAGCATAGGCAAATGCAGTTACTGATCCCCAAATTGGAATTATATATTTTAGCACTCCTTTTTGAAAATCATTATGTACTTGCTGGATTCAACTTCCTCTTAAAATTGAAATAAAATGCATAAAATAATTTCTTGTGAGAAGAATTTTTAACTTTAGAAGAGCTGATAATAAAATGTTATTGGTAGTTAGTAACTATTTTTATGATCCCTATACCCACAAATTCAAATTATATAAATACAAAATTAAAATGTTATAATATTATAAATAGATATTCAGTTCTTCAAAATGCTCATCACCATCTCCCCATTATACCTCACACCTGGCTTTGTTGAAGGTCTAGATGTGATAAAATATATAAACTGAAGAAATAGGTATTTTATTTATTTAAGTGATTGAAATGATGAACATTTCTTTCAGAAAGAGTTACAAATATAAACTGTGTTTAGAAGGATGGCTAAATATTCAAAGTATTAAACAATTTATAGCTATTAAGCTATAAGGTATGACTGAAAAGGAATTCATATTATAAATATATTAAATTAATGTTAATAAAGAGGCAGCATGTTTGGTTTTACCAAATATATAAAATAATATAGTATAGATCCAACATTTTGAATTCATGTTGGCAATATTTAAAAAAAAAAAAAACAGATTAACAAAATTTTATTAAAATTAACAAAGCAGTGATATTAACATAAGCAAAGAGGAATACCTATTTTTATTATACCTATTTATATTTTACAGCACACACAATAAACAACATATTTACTATGGAGAATGAGTACTGCTTGTGGCATAATTTGACACCCAAGACTGCCATCATATGTTTTATGAATGCCAAATAGCAACTGGATTTTGTAATGCATTTCTGCTATTTGCGCAGGTACTATGATTAAACATTTTTAATTGAGTAAAAAATTTGATTTATTTAATGATGCGTTTCCACCTTTTGTAATTACTAGTAGTAGCCTATGAAATCATAACAAAGAATTTGAAGAGATTGACTATGGCAACTATTTCTGAATTCTTTAGTGCAAATGTTATTTATGAAAATGAAATGGATACAATAAAATTATGAAGTAAAAATTAGCCTACAAACTACTACATTTTTTTAAACTTGCATCATAATTATAAAAATTAAAATAAGTTTCTCATGACATGCTGTTTTGATTTTTTAATGATTTTTGTAAAATATATAAACAGTAAGGTATACACTTTATAAAGACTGTATATTGTTAATTTAGAGAAAAGTTAGTAATGTTATATTACATAATAATATAGTTTTAGATTATAACAAAACCTTCTGTGCAAGTCATGTGCTAATTACATAATCTTATGGTATAACAGTGTTATGATTTTTGCTATAAATCATTTACAAATATTCATGAAAATTCATTACTTGTGGGAAAACTCATAAGAAACAGTAGGCTATTTTAGGCTACTATAATTAATGAGACAGTCTACTGATCTCAAACTCTTTAGACTGGTTTCCCTTTAGTTGCTCATATCATACTAGCATGCATTTTTCTGCCTTTACATCTTTTGATAAAGTTTTGTTTGTTTACATTATTTTGTCCTTGTCGGAACTAAAATGGTTATATACAGGATGACAATTCTCACAACCCTAAAATATCTTGCTGGCTGCATGTGTACTAATGTAAAATAAATAATTGTAAAATTTTCATTGCCACTTCCTGAAACGTGTCAAATTATAAGGGGTTGTGGCTAAAAGTTCTATTTGAAAAGCATATGTACCTAATAAACAAAGCAAATCAATAAATAAATGAACAAATATAGTCAACAAGAGTTATCCCCTAAGTTATTCATGTACCATTGACTTAATTAATTTCTTATACCAATGTGACAGACAACACTGATTCTGGGATCCCAGTTGATGTTACCTACATTTTCACATTGAAAAGCATGTGACTCAATGCTCCATCTACCAATAATTAAAAATCTGCCACCAATGGGATTGCATAATTGTATAATGTGGATTTGTAAATGGCCATTGTATTGTAGCTGAAGAGTGAGAATTGAAGATTAATTTTTAAAATTAAGATAGCGCACAACAATGTTTATTAGGACTCTTTTTTGGGACCCTTCACCTTTAACATGTTTTATGAACATTCTTCCAACTATAAATCATATTTAGCAGACATGTTTGAAAATGTTTTAAAGTTGAATTCTATGGTTACCAACCTTGGTGGTGTTTAAACTCTCTAGCAATATTAAATTATTAATTTCAACACATATCTTTGGATAAAGCTTTTACACATAGAAATTTAGTATACTGCATGGGGGTGTGGTAACAGAGGTTATCTGTACTCTGCTAATGGTCAGATTTTATACTGCAGAGGGGTAGTGGTAACAGAGGTTATCTGTACTCTGCTAATGATCAGATATTCCAAAGATATGTCTACATAAGGGACTGTGGAGTTATAGCTGATAGATCATTGATCTTTGAAGTTAACTTTGACTTGATAACAATAATGTATTTGTTAATAATTAAATATGCTCTCTAAACTGTTTCATTCTGATATAAGTCTGTCAAGATTCCCATGTGTTTGATTCCACTATTACTTTTCAACTTCTTAGGTGTCTGATTTGTCACAGTGCAAACACTTTTTTTCATAAAAGATTAGAGGATGACTGTTGGCTAAAGATTTCAGGGTTAAACTCAAAGGACGTTTTTAAGTATGCAATATCAGGAGTACCTCAGGACATCACACTGGACCCCAGTTTGTTACATATTTTGTTTTTAATTGAATTTTAAGTTTTTGCATGATGGCAAAATAGAGACAATTGCATAAAATTCAAATAACATTTCATTGATCAGTAAAATATTTGAGCTATTGTGGCTATTACTCAAACAGTATTCCTAAAATAAATTTACATAGGGCTGCTCTTATTTAGAATGGTAAAAGTAGTGTTTTGCTATTTTTTTCTGCAAGTTCAGTCTTTAAAAGCAGCTGATTCTTATAAAGATCTGTGGACTATTACATTCACAATTTGATTTCAAAGCTAGAAGTATGTTATTCAGTTGTTTCTTTGAACTACTTAAATTTTCTAGTAGTAAGGACATTGTTGCTTTTTAAATTACAATTTTCAGCCTTTTCTTGAGTATAAGTCATTTTGCTCTTATTTTCACTTTCATATAACCATTTAAAAAGGAGCAAAGATATTATACCCATGATATTACCAGTGTAAGTAGTTTAGAATGGTTTGGTAACTTTAGTTTCGTTCTTTATACTTCTTGTGTTTCCAATTTAAGAGAGTTGTTTTACAGTCACTCATGCTGAGGTTATAAAAGATTTTTTGTTTCTTGAACTTTGTATTTTATCGAAAACAAATAGGAAACATGATCAAAGGATTACAATTCATAGTCATTATTGTAATAACATGTGATCTTATTTTCCATCAGAGTTACACACATGTGAAATGAACTGATATATTATATTAGATCATCTTGTTATTAGATTAATTTAAATGATCTCTTAACAGGTTTGTAGACTGTAATTCATTTAGTTAGGTACTAGACTTTAATGGTATCAACCAGAAGACCAATCTTAGAAACTAATCACTAATCTAATTAAGGATACAGGATTTGCAAAAACATACAGCTATGGACAGGAATGGAATTTCAATACTAATTGTCAAAATAAATATTATACTCTCCAAATGTAATGAACTCAACAAATGTAAACTGCAAAATTAAAAAAAGTAATTAAAAAATAAAAAAATAAAAATAAAAAAAACAGTGATTTCAAAAGACCACTTCAAACTTTAATATAACAAACCAATCAAAATGACCATACAACTGGTAAGTGCTTTCATTCCTACAATATGAAACGTTTTCACACCAAGATGTATTCAATCAAAAAGTATTTAAATAATTTAACATCACATGATCCTTCCTAGACTTCATGATTTAACCCTTTCCTCTTCAAAACCACCCTGTAGTTCTCCCTTTCATTAATTCCTGGGGGGTCTACAAGCATTTAACTTGATCTGCCAACATTATTCTTTCTAATCAAGCTCTTCCTCTGCTTCAAACCTCATTTCATAACTAGATACATGATCTATTATAGAAAGCCTAAAATTAACTTTATTCATCTCAAGACTATGCTCAGCATAGCATGCTTAGCCAAAGCATTGTTACTTTCATTGATTTCCATGGCTCTCAAATGTTCATGCATTCTCTTAAACATTCTCTAGATGTTTTGCTAATAGAAAATGCAGAACAAAGATTGCATAAGGCAACATAAACAACAAACTTTGATTTATAATAATACTCATGCCTTAGTTCAATTGTATAATTTCTTGCTTCTATTTTTTCCTTTTTTGCCTTCTAAGACAAATCAACAAAACTTACAATTACCACACTTCAACATTCCTTTATTCACTTCTTTTTGTTCATTAAAACAATTTCTATAAATATGCTCTTTTAAATTTCTCTCCATTTGGGAGATGAAAACAGGGCAGTCTCCTATAACACCTTTTAAATCAATGAAGTAATTAAAACATTTCCCATTATTTCTCACAATTTGCTTAATGTTAACTTCATCTACAGAATTCTGTAAAACACATGCCACTTCATAATCTTTTCCTTTTTCTCTTAAGCCAACTAGTTGTTTATTAAAAAAAACACTTTTTTAATTTCCCTTTCTTTTATGACTTCATTCTTAATTTCTTTCACTAAATCCCCTGGATGCCCTCTTTTACAAAATTTTCTTTCCAATAAATCACAGTCTTGATTAAAAAATTATGTATCCTCTGTTAGTCGACTTAATCTCCTGAACTGCCCTTCTACTATATTATTTTTAAGGCTCTTCGAATACATGCTACTGTAATGTAAATGACCTTTACTTTGCAACTCCTATTTGAAAATTCTTACCTTTAACTTTTTGGCATATCTATACACCATTAGGTCCCAGAAGTCAATACTTTGTACATTTTATAAGTAAATATAAAATAACCATTTACATTATTCAAATATGTTAAAAATTCTAATAATCTATCCATATTCCCTTTCCATAAAGCAAACAAATCATCAATAAAGAATTTATAAATTAATATATTATTAAAAAATTCTGATTTATAAACATACTTTTTCTCCCAGTCTGACATGAAAATATTGTTATAGCTCAGGGCCATCACTGCCTGCATAGCCACAACATTTGTTTGTCTATATGTTTCATTACCAAATTAAAATATATATATAACTCAAAATAACATCCAAAACCTCAGTAAGTAGCCTAACTTCTTCATGTAATGTGAAATTAATTAAATACTTTTTGATTGAATACAGCTTGGTCTGAAGAAATTCTATATTGTAGGAACAAAAGCTTTTACCAGTTGCATGGTCGTTTTAACTGGTTTATTATATTAAAGTCTGAGGTGGTCTTTTGAAACCACTTTTTTATTTTAAAATAAGTATTATGAAAATGTGCAGAAGGCCGGAAATAAATATATTGGAGTAAGCAGATGGAAAAGATTGGGAATAATGGTATTTAACATGAAATGTATAGTGAAGATCATAAAGTATGATAAGAAGGCCTTAGGTAGAAACAGAACTTGTAAAGACAGTTGGATGAGTAGGTGGTTGAAGGTGATAGCTGGACTAGAAGGGAAGTGACTGAGACAGAAAGGATGGGCACTCTAGTAGAGGAGTATACTCCTTCATTTTCATAAATTTCTTAAATTACTTGTCCTGGTGAGGTTCATGTTGGTAGCAAATTTGATAGTGTGTCCCGAGCAACAGAGGTGAGATCTTGAGTTGTTTCTAAATGATCTGAAAAAAATAACCTCTGTAATATGTTCTTAGTTTGACTTGGAGATCCCTCCCTGTGGGGCATATTTGGTACAACTTCAGTGGAAGTCACTCAGGAACATCTTTACATGGTGCCAAACCACCTCAACTGACTCTTCTCATTATGTAGGAGCAGTGGCTGTAGTCTGACATCCTCCTATATTATCAGAGTTTTCAGCTTGTCATGATATGATGGCACTGCTGTCATGAGTCAGAGGTGTGGCTCTTGGATGAAATTTCCTTTCTAGCTCACTGGTCTATGCCTTTCCGGGGAAGTTGAGGACCACGATCTCTACAACTAGAAAGCATAGTCATATTAATAGTCAGAGCTAAACTCAACCTTTTTGAAGCTTTCCTGAGAGTAGCCTAAGTGATATTCTGTCTGTGCCTCCTGACTCATCAGATGGTTTGCTGGGAACTCCTAAAGCCACCAAAAAGTCACTCTCCACAGTCTCTCCAAACTAACCACATCTCCAAGTCTTTATTTCACTGTAGCAATGTTTGCTTTCCTAGATTATCAGTACATATAAATCAAATATGGAGACTCACCCCCACATTAGCACTACACAAAAAGCAGCTTTCTTTAATTTATTGTTTTCCCTCACTGCTGATGTACATCAGAGTATTATAATGTCACCATAATGATAAACATGGTTCACCACCTTTTAATTTCAGCTCCTTGTCACTACCTCATATAAAAGTCTTTGAATGAGGGCCTTTCATACTTCATATCCAAGACATCACCAGATATAAGTAAGAAGATCTTCTTGAGGTGAAAGTTTAACTCCTTCTGCACAGCACCATTGGCTAGACATTCCAAGGGATGTCATCATTAGATATTTGAGATTGTACCGAGTGCCATTCTAACCATTTGACCCATTTGCTGACAACTTGTACTCTTCTTGACCTAACTGTCCAAAACACACATGCCTTATGTATGCAGTGACTACAAAGTCAGTAAATGACCTTTTATCCATAGTGTTTTGGTACCACATATATTTATTACCATACCTGTGTGTCCTATAGAAAGTCCATAACTAGCACAGAAATCCAGAAGCAATTCACTACTTAGATATTTATCAAGTAATCTATCCCCCATAATCATGCTCATTTAACTATCTCTGTCATTTCACATTGGTTCTAAAGTCTCCCAGTGGAATTACAGAATCAGTTCAAAGAAAAGTGCAGACTTGTCTCACACATCAAATTACAGAATCGGTAGGCATCACCCTATTGAGTAGCTCACCAATGACCTCAAAGGAAATTGGATACTCTGAATAGCACTTAATCTACATGCATAAACAATGGACAAGAGGTTTTCTTTCTGTAATTTGTAGCTACTCTAAGGTGGCCATCTTGTTTACTAGCATGCAATTCAAATGAAAAGTACCCATCAAGGGGCTTGTGAATATCATCACATCTACCTGAGTGATCAACTGACAGTCAGCTCAGAGTAAAGATCGTCATGCTCAAGTAGCTGGGTTACAGAACCAGTGCTGCATGTAAAGGTAAGGGCAAGTAAATATAGCTGGTAGTTTTCAACCTTTTACAAAACCCTGGCTCCTTCCTGAGCATCAAAGCAGAATTCCTTATCTTAAGAGCTAGTTTCCAGTTCCAGTGTCTAATGCACCTTAATCTAACATGCAGCACATTTGGCTATTGTGCAATAATCCCGTACAATAGCTCCATGTGACTCTATGTAGCTTTTATGGGACTGAAGCAAGCCACCCACTTCACAACTACTTGGCAGGTCTGACATTAGGGATGAGTCCTTACATTTCCTGCTCTGTATGAGTTTTCAAATTTTTAAATGAGTAATACTCTTGATTGTCATTTGTCGAGTCATTCGTCACTGTCCAGTGTGCCATGGGCAACACTCCCAACAACATGGCATTCCAGAAAACCAAGCTGTAACTATTGTAAAGCTACACACTTTTCTCCATCATGAGAAGGCCATCATTCAAGGACAAGCTGTAAAGAACATAACAGGCATTATTTCCTCTTTATGCTGAACAGTTTATGAAGTTGTGAAGAGTCAGTTAATACAGTGACTTGAAGGATATGCAAAGAAATAATTGTAGAAGTTAAATGTCTGCGTGTACATGAAAATCAGAGTCAGTGTATGACAGAATGGAGTCATGGCAGAATGTCTGTTAAAAGAAAGGTGTGTTCTCTTAGCAGAATCAGAATCCTAAACAATTTACGTCTGTGTTTGCAATCTAGGTACTGTTCTTTTCCTTGGTGAGGAAGAGGGCATTTTTTATTTTATGTATCTTTTGAAATATGTTGTATACAGAAGAACATTCCTAAATATCCAGAAATTTTCCAGTGTTCAGTATAAATTTAATTTCTATTCTTAGAGTACTTGAAATCAGTTGTCAGATTTAATTTGTCATTTTTTATTCCATTCTGCAAGTATATTTGTTAAATGTATGTTTTATTTTTACCTGTGAGTCTCTAAACTTAGGTAGTTCTTTAATGACCTTGAGCTGCCCCAGAAGCAAGAATATGTCTAATTAATGAATATAAATTTCTTATCATGACTAAGAGTTCCACTTTTTATTACATTCTTTCCCCATCTTTCCATGTTTGTGTGCTGGAATTTTTGGAATTCATCTTAGAGACACAGAGTTATCCAAGTGTTCAAAACTTTAACAATTAGTATCTCAGCAGTTAAGTAGTGCAATAAGGCACTGTTCAAAGATTTTTTTTCCAACGGAACAGATTTCAGTGTCCTGTTACTTAAGTTTATTTTGCATCATAATCATTTCAGTAATAGTAAGCTATGCTATCACAACTAAAATGTATCTAAATAATTGAAGATAGACAACAATAGAAGCATTGCAGTATAGCCACCATTTTCTGAGCTAACTCTAGTTTGCTAAATGTGTTGACCATGAAAGAAGTACATTACACACTAAGGCCAGACTCCACTGAAATCTAGATACTGTTTGCCAAACTCACTTATCACCAGCCTTGCAGCAATATTTATATAGTAGTATACTATTAGCCATCTATCTATCTATCTATCTATCTATCTATCTATCTATCTATCTATCTATCTATCTATCTATCTATCTGTCTGTCTATCTGTCTATCTATTTAACCATTATTTATTTCCTTCCTTTCACTCTTTTACCAAAGTGGACATCCCCTTGCAAAGGCATGATATATGCAGTATCAAAACATTTAAATAAATATATCATGCAATATGACAAAGCACAAAAATAAAATCACAATTCATTTAAATGCTAGCATAATGAAATTGAACTGTACAGTTCATTAAAATGATTGCTATAAATTGTTTAAACACTGAGATCAAAGACAAACACTATATTTGTCAATCAAACCAAGTGTGACAATGTTCTGAAAAAATGTTTTCAGGCAGTTTTTTACAGTCCTTGGTTTTTGAAAACACATACTACCAGTAAACAAACAAACTAATACAAAAATACAGAAACTAAAGAAAGTTGCTGAAGCTTTTCATAGGTTCATAGGTAGGTACTAGGCTATTGGCCCTAGGGCCTATACAAGCCTAGCCAAAAAGGTACCCTGGCTTTCGCCACCCAAGACAATTATTTTCCTGTGCCCCTGTCAAGCAGAACCACAGAAGTGATCCGCAGGGTGAATTTCCTATTACCCATCCAATCATCAAGATTTTTCTTGAAGAGTGCTAATGAGGAGCTCTGTTTGACATAGATAGGTAGTCTGTTCCAGAGTATGGGAAGTCTCTGGGACAGGAATCTATCCCTCCAGCATGTTCTGTTTATTGTGGTGACAAGGTTTTGGTCCCTAGAGTGTGTAGCTCAGAGGGATTGAGATTTCTTTAAGTGGAGCATGTCCAACAGCTCTGGGTTTGACATAGCTTTGCATGTTAGACAGAGATCGCCTCTGAGTAGGTGATATACAATGGAGTAAAGCTGGAGTTTTTTGAGTCAGTAAAGCATCTGTTTGAGGCCAGTAATCCTCTTTGTGAGGTATTTCTGTGGCCTTTCCAGTTGTTGTAGATGTCTTGTGAGGTTTACTCACAAACCACACAGTTTACAGCAGTCTATATAAACATGTAAGAATAAAATGAACCTTGAAAGACTGTCTTATTACACTTTCTATCTATGGAACTCAGCAGGGTTATAGTGTCCACAGACCAGAAGCAAATAATCTTTTAAAAGTATATAGCCTGTATCCATATTCTTCTGACACAATATGTTAGCAACTATTTATTTTCTAGTCAATGTGTTTTAAATGGATGTTGTTTCAACTTATTGAGTGAAACTCAGTGACTCTCAATTAGACAGTGTTTGCTATGAAAAATCACAACAGGTATGTTTTGTTTGTTTGCACACTGTCAGTAATCTGATGTGTGTGTTTTGGGGGGGGGGACTTTTTCCTCTTTTTGCCTCAGTAGTGTGACCATGGATTTAGTATACTTAAGTAAGAGGGGCATAAACAAGGCAGATTAAGTGTTTGTACACTGTTCAGGTGGCTAGCCACCAATCCAAATGGAAGTATATCCTAATGTCCTCAATGGGCCCAAGAAAGAGAGCTGAAACCTTAAATATATGGTCTTGAGGTACAAAACATCCAAATGCTAATAGAGCAGAAGGGCAACTCCTTAAAAATTTAGATGAATTATGGCCTAAGAAAGAGAGAGACAGTTTATTTGGAGGAAATTTGAGCTTTGGCCAGCTGGGATAATCAACAGAAAAAAAGCCATTCTGATGCTGGAACTCAGAGGATGAGTCTCTAAAAGCCTAAAATAGTCAAAATGTTTATTGAAGCTAACACTAAAAGCCAGTCTTAAGAATTTACTTCACAGATAACACATACCAGTAATGGACACTAAAAGGAGGTCTTTGGCAAATAAGTAAACATTTGGTGGGCAAATTTTACCAAAGAATCGAAGTTTGACACATGGAGGGAGCTGTGTTTGATCCCAGGAAAGGTTACCAAGTCCCAGGCATTTAGGATTTCAGCATGGAAATGCCTGCACAAATACATTTATACACAGGCTAGAATAAACAGAATGTTTTCCGAAAGGAGCAAAACTTGTTGAAGATAAACTGGAAGCAAATTTTCTTGGATTGTGTCAACCTGGTCACTTTAAAACATGATTTGCATGGCTTAATGAACAGAGTTATGTGGCAGAGTTGTCAGTTAAAGGAAGGGGATTTTCATTTACACTATGTGGGACAACCCAAGATGCAAGGAAAATTGTTAGCCACACTAATGATGATACTGGCTAAAAAGGAATTACAGATTTGAAAAGACTTAAAAATGAAAAAGATCACAGCTGAGAAAGGGAAATGTTATTGAAAAAATTGGAAAGATGGTGAGACGTAAGACAGGAGGAAGAATAACAGGGATAAGAGATGACTGGGTGAAAACAGTGAACCAGGAAAATTCCAAAGATAAAAATAGGAAGTAGATGGAAATAACTCATGAGGGGGCAAAGGGACCTGAAACCAAAATACCTGCATGTATAAGCTCACACTTTATGAGAGTATTAAGATTATTTTTGAACTGTTGGTTAAACTGTTTTCATTTGTCATAAAATTGTAAAGAAAATTGAAATTATACTTAAAAAGTAAGTAAGGGGGACCAAGTCACTCACAAAAGGGGTATTGGGGATCATGGCCCCCTTCAAAAATGTTCTTTTTCACCATTTGTATTAGGTTGAAGCATTAGTTTGTTTTCCAACTGTTTGAAGTTTCCACCACTTGATATGCAGAGATGCATATTGAAGTATTTAATTTAGTATAAAGATCCCAATATTGTTTTAAATCATTGCATCAATACTTTCTGATAAAAAAGTTTAAGATATTTTTATTATGTGGCAATCTGGGCAATTTGCTATCAGTATAGCATTCTCTCAAAAGATTATCCTGGGGATTCAATAAACTCTGTCTAGGCTTCACGTGAAGCCTACATGGAGTTTACGTGTTAGGGTGATGAGTAGCAGCGTTAATTGCATATGCATGCCGCTCATCATGCTTACATGAATACAAGCACAGTTTCATGGCCAGGAAAACATGCAGAGTAGTATGAGCACAGAAAGAGGATACATTCAAATTTGCTACGAGCAAACTTTCTTGGCAGATTGTGCAAAATAATGCAATAATATCAGTGATAAATCAGCAAGGCAAAGTGTAATCAGTGCACTGTACAATAAAAAAATATTTGAATAGTGAACTAATGGAGGGGGATTAAACGGGAAGTCAAATACAAGAAAACATACACTGAGCAGGGAAAGTGTGTTGATGAAAGTCAGCACAGACATGTATGATAGGAATGAATAAAGAGCAAGAGGGCATGGTAAATATGTCAGTATTCCCAAAATAGGCTATGTAAATATATGTACACTTCCAGCACAAGTCAGTAGCATAACCTTAAGTACCTATGTAGACAGCACAGTAGTTACTGCTGTTTAGACCTCATGAGCAAGTACATTATGAAATAAACACACATTATAGTATATATGTGACAGTCACACAAGGTTACATGTCAATGGAGGTGAATGTTTGTGGTATAAGCATCACTGATGTACTCACTGAAGAGGACATTTAGCAAGGGGTATGTGCATAATCTGAAGATCTGCAAAATAACTTGCTTGAATATGATTGACATGTCACTATAACTCTTTACCAATCAGGGACATATAGCAACAGACTCCAGGACAAATGTGGACAGAAACAAGCACAATTATGCACACATTTCCAATATTACCACCATTAATCTGTGACTGACATAATATGTTTCCTACATTTTGGTAGCTAGATAATATGTGAGTGTAACTTATTATATATGTTCTTCAGGAACAGATGTACAGCTTTAATGACTGTCAGCAATCTATAGGTGGAATTCATCAACCTCTCCCAAAAATGCACAATTGCTGGATGGTTTAAGAAGGACATTGTTAAAATTGGATTTGAAATCAGGGCCAATCATAGTCAGTTGACTGGTTTGCATGACACAAAAGCCACAATAACCACCTACAAGAATAAAACCCATGCCATCGCTGGGCTGTGTATTTACTAAGTGCAACACAGAAAGACGTATCACACAAGCATCTAGAAGAATGACTTAAAAGAAAACCTTCACTGTCAAATCGTAATGGGTATACATCTGATAGAATAGTTTCATATGGCCTACCAGATGTATGGGAGCTCAATATGCCAAATGTGATATATTTGTCTAAAGCATCTCTGGCTGACATCGGTATCAGCCATACAGATTACAACACATATATATGTTCATAGGTTACTATTAGGCTAACTGCCCTTGTGGGCCATTTTAAGCTTAGCCAATTACCTGTGAGAATCACACCCTGCATCTTGTGTTTGTAAGGTAAACACCTTAACCATTATGCCAACCTCCCATACTAACACTATTGTGAGGATTCATAGGTTCATAGATTAGTACTAGGCTAACTGCCCTTGCGAGCCATTTTAAGCCTAGCCAATTATCCCTTGTGAGATTCAAACCCTGCACCTTGTGTTTGTAAGGCAAACACCTTAACCATTATGCCACCCGCCGAACCACACAGCTGTATATTGCATTCATCTGACACATGTAATAGCAATGGATATTGTCTGAAGCATCAGAAACTGATATGTGAATTAAGAATTGTCCATTATAATGAATGGTACAGCAGTATGGGAGAATTATGTCAATGCATCAACTATGCCCTTATGCACAGAAAGTACAATAGTGCAAATTCAAGTGTCAATGATCAAGGAAGCTGCCACTGTAATATCGTACACATTCCAAACAATAAATGGAACACCCTCTATAAACAGATGTAAAATCTCAAGATGTGTGCCACACGATCACTCTCCCCCGACATTGCCAATGAAAATTGTATTCTGCCATGTAATCCAGACATGCAAACTATCAAGTGGTAATACTGATGTGATGTACTGGTTCATCCATGATGCAGTACAGTCACACTATAGCTGCACAGAGGCTACAATTGCTTCATAGGTTCATAGGAAAGTACTAGGCTAAAGGCTCAAAAGCCCATATAAGTCTAGACAGATTTAACACAAATTTAAAATTTTTCAATATGTATATGAACAAAGTTTGCAGAGGTACAAACCTATGCTAAAGTATGTAATACTGAGTGCCTCTGCTCATGAGGGACATGGGCACCACACCAAGAGTAAATTTAAGATTACCCATCCATTGATCTAGGTTGTACTTGAAGAGGGTCAGGGAAGGACTTTGCTTTACATGAATTGGAAGCTTGTTCCAGAGAAGAGGTAGTGTCTCAGAGATGTATCTATCACTCCAACATGATTTATTTATTTATGTCAGAGGCTAGGTTAAGATCCATGGGATGAGTGACCCTCGTGCATTTTGTTTTAAAAATGTGTAATATTTACAGCAGGGCCTGATTGGACACTACCCTGTAGGCCAGACACAGAGTGGCCCTTAATAGTCTGTAGAAGACAGAATACTGTGATAGGTCTTAAAATATCTCCACAAAGGACTTGTTTTTATAACCTATATCTTCCTGGTGAGAAAACTGTGGGGTTGCTTCAACTGTTGCAGATTTCTGGTGATGTACATGCAAAAGGGTGCATTGTACACAATTACTGGTGTGATGAGGGCTGAGTACAATGGAATTATAACATCCTTTAATCTGGATACCATGCCTTTATCTATGAGTTGTGCCACATAGAATGGCTTTCACACTACTGTGGACCCAGGGTGGTGGAAGTTCAGATAAGTCTAAATGTGAGCAACCATACCACATACCACTGGGTCTACTCTTAGGTGGGGGGTCTGTATTCTAATTATGTGGAGTATATGCTTTACAAAAGGGAATAATTATGCTTTTTTCATTTATTTTTTTTCTCCAGGGCTCTGACAACAATCAGTTGAGTGTGTTAATTCTTTCTTTGGTATATCAGTATTGTTTGTGGATTCCATGACTGACCCCAATTTGCAGTCAGATGCAAACTGAGTCATACAAAGACTTTCTACATTTCCATTGACTTTTGAGAAATAAGTACTGAACAGAAAAGGGCCTAGTACAGAAACCTGTGGTACTCCCCTGTTGACTGGCCTCTTGCTAAAGGTAAATTCACTCACTTTGTTAGTATGTGTCCTGTTGGTGACCCATTGGCTACCCAGCTGGTGATGTAAAGTGGGGTATTGTATAAAATACCTTCACCAGGAAAAATTAGTTGGGATGCACAGTCTTTCCCTCATCCATGGCTTTGGTGACCTTCTTGAAGAAGTCTACCAGATTTAATAGACATAATCTACCCTTAACGAAGCTAAACTGGTTTAGGTCCAGAGTTGTGAAATTACCTATGCCTGTGTTGCTAGGTCCATTATGCCTATTTCTATGGCCTCACTGTTGAGGCAATGCAGTCTCATGTGTGTACAATTCCCTGGTTATGTTGATGGTCCCGCTTTGTGCAGAGGGATTACTGCTGCTGTCCACCATTCTTACAGAACATAGACTGGATGGAGGCTGTTTTTAAATAGGGATCCAAGTTGGTCTTCTAGGTCATGTTTGAAGTTATTTATAAATCAACCTGGGATGTTCTCAGGGCCCACTGATGCCATATTTTCAGCATTAGAGAGGTCAACGATAACCTGCTCTCTTGAAATAGGGTTCTCTACAGAAGATCGAACTTCCAAAGGCCGACTCTCATATGGCCGAAACCATATGATCGACATTTGGAAGTTTGAACACCTGTTAAAAAACAGAAACACAAAACAAAACATTACCTACAGATTGCTAGCAGGGGGGCAATATACCAACTCAGAGATCCAACTCAGAAACTGGAGAAAGAAATGGAAATCTTCTGCTGTGAGAGGGGCTCCGCTGTCGTTTCAAACGTTCAAAAAGTCAGTCAATCATGGTGCCTCCATATGAAAGTCAGCCTTTTGGAAGTTCAGTCATCTGTAGGGGACCCCTTGAAATAATAGGTTGAGGAATGGTGGCAGTTATACTTTGGGTTCAGAGGGTTGAAGTTTGATCCAAATCAGCGAACTGTTAACACAGTTATACAATTCAACCTATTTTCTGTCATTACATCATTTGTACATTATATGTCTATATGTTTATATGGACACATTACAACTGAATTGCATACATTTCATACAGAACAGTTAATGAGACAAGCATAGAATGAATTGCCCAAAGTTACAAGTGAATCTGGACACATCATATGGTTTGGTATACAACAGCATTACAACATGTGGATGAACCCAGGTGTATATGCCTATGTAATCAGTATGATATAATATTGCTTATGTCAGATAATATTTCTTATTGCAGCTGTCACTGAGATGGTTGAATGAAAGCTTTGTAGAATGTTGATATACTCCACTATCAGAGTACATGCCTTAGTAAGGCAACAATATACATAGCATTATCCCCATGTCAACAGTCCTCAGGAAGCATATTAATACAGCTGTTATGGAAGGAACATGTAACCAAATGGCAGCAGTAGCAGGCATCAATACAGTAGCTCAAATCACAGATTGGAAAACACTGTTGTATGATTATTACAACATTGATTATTATTACACTAATGTTCATTATTATATTATTTAAATCAAAATCAATATATCAATCTGAGTCATTCAGTACTGACTCTGTCTAGTGCTATCAGTACACAGTCATTACATAGATAAGTGAAGGTTGGGTTGTCAGCATGTGTGCTATCCATTACCTCTTCTGACTCCTCACCTGCATGTGACTGTGGTGACCTTGCAAGTGGTGGTGGAATGTATACTCCTAGCCCTTGGTGCTCTTGTTGCAGCTGTCTTTGCAGGATGATGTTCTGTAGGATAGCACAGACTGTAATAATTTCTGCAAAAGTACTGGGATCATAATGCAGGGTCCCACTGATGTATCTTGGCACTGAAACTGTAACTTCAGCAGCCCAAATACATGCTCTATGATATTTCTTGTTTGAGTATGTGCCTCATTATAGCATTCCTCCATGGGTGTGTGTCCATTTCTGATGGGCACCATCAGCCATGGTTTGAGCACATACCTTACATCCCCCAGTAAGTGACCTTGTGGGATATTACCTCTGGAAAACCTCTGGTAGAACTGTGAGCTATACAGATATGGGAGTCATAGTAACTGCCAGAACTTCCCTAGCATTGCACATGTCCTAGCATTTAATGGAGTAGAACGTCTTTCTGTTGATGTATAACCTTCCTGTTCCCCAGGTGGTGTATTGATCTCTGTTTTGCATGCAGTCTATGGTACCCAAGACTTCAGGAAAGTGTGTTATGGGCTAGAAATCCTGTATAGTTCAAGCACTGTCTTCAGGGCTATGGGGGAAATATATGTAGTCACTGGCATGCTGTAGCATAGCATTAAAGAAATGGTGTAGGATTCTGGATGGTGATGCCTGTGATACCCCCAGCATGGCCACTGTGGGTCTCCAAAATGTTCCTGCAGCTAATATTGTAAGTGCTCTTGATCTCAGGTAAGGATGACAGAGGTTGCAGAGTTCCTGGAGTGTGTATCTATCCACTCTGTAGCGTTGTACTATTTCCACATAATGTAGACCATGAAAAGTTAAATGGGATCTAAATGCCCTTCTCCTCCTTGCTCAGACTCTATCAGCAGCAGCAAAGATTTGAGCCTGTTGCACATACACATGCAGAAGAGCACCAGCAGCCCCTAACATTCTTTCCCTCCAGTGTAGATTCCATGGCTGCATTCCAGTAGGTTTTGGAATACAAGGCCAAAGGCTACACTAAATGTACATGATTGTTATATAGCTTGTTGAATAGCTCCTCCATCTTGGATTGGTTGATTAAATACAGTTCAGCTTATGCATTAATTAGCATGCCACAATGTTTACTGCTACTTACTGAATGCAAATAAGCATGTTATCATGTGCACATCGTGGCAAAATGTGTACATGATTTTAGCAAGCAGTGTAGAGTTTATTGAATCCTGACCTATATCTCATTACTCCCCAGTATGATGATCTTATTCTTCTTTTTCTTTAATGCCCATTTCAAATAGTGAGTCAATCAACAACTGATGATGGAATTAACATGACAGGGGTGAGGAGGTGGATGGATCAGAATATGGCATATGGTCCACTTCTGTCAGTAGAGAGCTACTGACTGACCATAATTTAGATTACCTAATAAAAGGAGACAAGGCCAAGCTATCCTTCATGTAACATAGCACATACAAATTAAATTGTACCCATCTAGCACTTTTTACACTGAAATTCTGTTACTATAGAAAGCAGTCAGAATGACTGAAGCATAGTTTTCAGTTTCCATATATAAAATGATTACTTAAAACATACATGGGCAGTGCCACAATGGGGCACGCTGGGACACAGGCTCCACCTGTGTAGAATACCCTGATGAGCTCCCCAGTCCCCCAGCAGAATTCAAAACTATTTTTAAGTACAGTACACAAATACATTAACAAAAAAACAAAAAAAAAAAAACAAGAGCCAGTTGGTGTGCCTGCCAATGATTATAATAACAGGGCACTGACCCATATCCGATTATCATGCAGTCAGTTCTATGCACTTGCAAATGGTTGCCATTATTAAGCATTTGCAAAGTTTTTTTTCTATTTCTGACCATTTATATTCATGTGTACAGAGACTACCATGTGGGAGCTGCAGAGCCTGAAAACATGCATATCTCCAGGGACTTTACTGTTTCATCAAGTATGTGATTAATTTATTTTCAGTGCAGGCAGTGGGACTGGAAGGAAAGACAGATAAAACTGTGAGCATTTATTTTGGCCACAATCAACACTGGAACCAGGGGTGCAGGCCTACTTCTTAACTGTACTGATTTTTCAATATATTTTAGTCTGCTCCTTGTAACTTTAAGATTTTCTGACAAACTATTATGGATTGCAGTCACCCTGTCTCTAAACCATAAATCTTTACATAGAAATATCACCATACTGAGTGTCAAAAATTCTATGTTCCACACTGTTGTATATCTTATTTATTTATTTTCTATACTGCAGTTTGATAACTGGACAAATGAGCTGGCCTACTTACTTACCCTTTTCATTCACAACCTGTGCACAAGGCACAGAACAACAAACTATAGGTACCGAGATATAAGTTAATTATACAATTAATTGTACAGAAGAGCACTCAAATTCATTATGTACTCTAGTTTTGAATGTATGAAGAACATGAAATTTGTGCACAACTTTGGTTAGGATGAAATACAGCTGAAACTTAAGAATAATCCATTATCCTGATAGCAGTTGCTTATGGATTTAGTAATGAGATGTTTTTAAGAGTATCCTTATAGCCCTGATTTTTGATTTCTCAAGTCAGGTGGTTCCATTCAGTAAGTCTATGTCTGGAAAATGCTCTCTTGCCCAACATAGTTTAGAAACATGGGTGAACAGGGAAGAAATAGCTGTTTTCTGAGATTCTGTGTTTTGTTTCAGTGAGGACACTAGCCTTATTTTAGCACATTGAAAATAAGGGCAGTTAGAATAACTCTCAACTGAACATATTTTTACATAATGTCCAGATTTTTACCTCATATTTCTAGTCTGCTTCATATTAAATTGTGTTTTTATGACGAATCATTGATGGTTATAGTCAGAAAATAATGCCAGACATTTGAGTTTCAGACTTCATACCCTTCCGAAAATTTGTGCTACTGCTAATGCAAAACCTGTTGTTTTATCAATTTTCTAAGTTTGTAAGAGTGATATTTAAAAACTGTCCCTATTTTTGTGCTTTTGTCCCCCCATTATTGATGGCTTTATTAGAGGTTGAGAGGTATAGCAGTTAGTAGCAGTGTAGCCCTGCTGGAAGCAGAAAGCCAGTTAATTTTCTGATGCAATATGCAGTAATGGAGTAAAGGGTCAGCAATAAGCATAAATCTACAGATTTTATTTTCAGCTATTTGTAATCTATGGGTGTTATAGGATGAATGTAGGACAATAAATGGAAGACCAAATTCTAATTTTTGGAAATAATACATTTTTGGCAATTGCTAATCAAGACTGAAAGGAGAGCAGATGGCTACTTTTATAATGCGTTTTAATTTTGTAAATACTTGCTACTTATATTGTTAGTATGTGGGGTGAAGGATGTGGCAGGCTCCAGAATCTGACCAGCTATTTCTGTTTATGGACATGTAGAATAATATTCCATTTAGTATATTTTATGAGAATGGGAGAGATAGTAAGTAGTTTGGGTCTATATTATCATATCGCACACTCAGAAGAGCGAATGACAGATAATCGACCCCATTTAAGTGAAAGCTTACAATGTCGAAACCTCAGAACAGTGATTATTTTCCACTGCAAAACAATCGCTGCTCTGAAACAAAAACAAAATAAAACAGTAAAACATTACTTAACATGGGGGGCTGTGCCCCCCACACCCCCCCACTTAAATATACCAACTCTGAGATCGCACTCCAGTGCCGAAACTGAAAAGGCAAAGTAGCAAAAGTGGCCAAACAAATTCTTTTCCAGGGAAAGAATTCTCTGAAATGGTGCTTCACTATTTTGCCTTTTTGTGCTTTACTGTTTGACTAAGATGCATTTGACCACCTGCGTCTGCGACGGCGTAATAGGGAACCAATAGTTTTTCTGGAGAAAGAGAAGACTATGACATGTTTTTTGTAGATTAATAAGAAGTGTGTTGGTATCTGACCAGTTGCATAGTTGAGGGAAGCTACTCTGTAGTTTGTATTAAGGATCTGTGTGTGAAATTAGTGGACAGCAAAATAAGTATGTCATCAGCATACATAACTAATTCTAGTTTTGGCAAATATAGGGAGGCCATTAATAAAGAAGGAGAGAAGAAACATACTCAATATTGATCCTGATGGAACACATGTCATGATGAAGGCTAATGAGGAAGAGAGGAAGAAGTTATAATGTACTTGAAAAGATCTGTTTTATAGATAACTCCCAAACCAAAGAATGGTATTCTCTCCAAAATTCAGTCTCTTTAGCTCAGTAGCATAGCTAGGATAGGGTGAAGGGAGGTGCTAATCTGGGTACTAAGTGTTAGAGGGCACAATCAGCAGAAACTGATCATTCTTCAATGCATTACCAACATTTGAATGCCAGTATGTGCAATCAGAAGTGAAATACTTCAATGCATTACCAACATTTGAATGCCAGTATGTGCAATCAGGAGTGAAATGCTTTAGAACTCTGCAAGTGGCAGGGCATTGAGTCAGAAACTGTAGCAGCTGCTTGCAAATGTAGCAAGCAGGTTGCAACAGTTAGATGACAGAAGAGCTGTTGTTCTTCTTTTATGGATCATTAGAGAGGTCCAAGTTTGTGGGATGGCCCTGCACACCAGAATAGCTTGCTAAGTAGGATTTAAATTCTCGCAGTAACACTGGAATGAAAACCATATAGAACTGTGGGCTGTGGTAACAGTACTGCCTACAGCAAAGATTTTATTCTTCTAGTATATTTGCTAGTGTTTGTCACATAGTCTGTGTTAAGAAATGTTTTAATGGCTGCATTGTAAATAGCACTGACGAATACTGTATCATATTACTTCAACAAAATAGATTTTTTAAGTGTAAAGGAACAGTTAATAATCAGGTTGCAAGCTTCCTAGTTGAAGTTGTTTGTGAGTGTTACTATTCTGCATTTTACTAATGGAGTTGAGAACTATGGAAGTCACTACACAATGACAAACATTTCAATTACATTTAGTCTTGCAATTCTAAGTAATGAGCAATATTTAAACCCTGTCCTTTGATCTCCCATTTTTTTTTATTTTGTCCCTAATTCTAGGCCTAAGAAGTTGAAAACTGTGGGGAGTTCCCTGTAGCAGCACCTTTAGCTCTGAAGCAGTGACATGCAATACATTGCTGTGTTGATTTTTTACTTTTATGTCTTTTGGCAATCTCAGCTGATAGTTCAAAGTGGCTGTCTCTTTGGAAATGGGGAGACAGAATAGCTCTCAACTGACTTACATTATGAAGAATGTTTTTCTGTTTGTAAGTTCATCTAAAAGATTCTATCAGGGATTCAATAAACTCCATGTAGTCATAGTGCTAAATCTACATGGAGTTTATGTGTTTGAATGATGAGCAACAGAGCTAATCGTATATGCATGCTGCGCATTGTGCTTACAAGGATACAAGCAATACTTTTTGACCCTCAACAGCATTGCCAGCCAGGTAATCATATAAGTAATATGAAGGCATATAACACAAGCAGACAAGTTTACCTATAGGCAAATATGTAATGCGAGATAACACGTCAGCCACAATGACTACCAGGGCTAAAATTAATGTAATGAACACAGTAACAACGGGTCTACTTTAGATCACTGAAATCCCATTCCACTGAAATTCATTTCACCGAGACCAAATCACCTAATTTTCAAAATACTGAAAATTTATACAGCTAAATGTCATTTCCCTGAATTGTAAGCTATAGAACTGATGTGGGTTTCTATTCGCCTTTAACGTGTTTGTGATAGAAACAATTTCTGTAACTTACAGTGCTGAGTGTCAGAATACCGATAGTAATGTAGAAAGTGGTGTTACAGGGTTTTTAAATATGGGTATGTCTCTTTACATTTGTATGGAAAGTATCTAAAGTTATATGGCAGATTTTTGTGCATTCACAGCAGCAGTGGCAGCATGTAGAGTACTGTGAGGCAAGTAAAAGGTATATGCCCTTTTCCCCACTGTAGTGCAATCCTGGAGTTAGTATATATAGTTAGGGGGTGCGGGGGGCACAGCCCCCACTTAGTTTGGTTTTATATTGTCTGGTTTCTGTTAAGAGGATAAGTAAGTAATTTTTAAGTTGTGGAATGAGGTAGTCATTAGTGTTGTGAGTGTGTTTGTCTATGGTTTCCTATTTACTATTTTGAAATTTAGCATAGTAAGCTGTCAGTGAAATGAGATTCATTGAAGTGAGTTGTCAGTATTGTGAAATTTAGGTGATTTGGTCTCAGTGAACTAAAAATCAGTGAAATGGGATTTCTGTGATCTGAAGTAGACCCATAATAACACATTATTGAAAAGTGTACTCAGTGCAATGTACACTACAAAATGTATTTGGCATGCTGAAATAAAGGTTTTGTGGTGATCATCAAAGGTACATAGAATGCAGTATAAATACACTACTCTGGGGAAGTGTACATACTGAAAAGGGCAACAAACATGAATGGTAAGAATGAAGAAAGAGGAAGAAGACATGTGAAACTAATCTACACCAGTTAAGGGCATGTCAATGTACGTACACGCCAAAGAGAAGTTAGTAGCATAAAAAGTAATTGCATGTGTAAATAATACAGTATGTACTGCTGTTTATACTTTCTGTGTGGGTAAATTCATATCATCACACAGTTCTTGTATATTATATGACTGTCACAAGGTCACATATCAGTGGAGATGATTGGTTGTAATATAAACACCCAGAAATGATCACTGGAGAAGATATTTAGTAATGCTCGTATATACAGTAGGGGTATGTGCATATTGTGAAGGTGTGCAAAATGGCTCATTTGAATATTGCTGAAGTGTCAGCATAGGTCTCAACCAATCAGGGCACATAGCAACAGGCTTGTGGACAACAGTAGACAGAGGCAGGCATGATCATGGACAATATCAAAATAATACCACCATTAATCTGCGACAGTGATATAAAATATGTGATTGTGAGTTATTATACATGTTCTGTAGAAACATACTTGTACAACTGTAATGACTTGTCTGTAATTTATAAGGGGAATCAAGCATACCTTCTTCAAAAATTACCACTTTGCACATGACTACGGTTAAATCTAAATGTTTAAATGAAAAAAGTCATATAAAAGAAATAATATACACTAGAAATAATCAGACTATCAAAGTTATAGATTTAAAAACCATTACAAGAATATTTATAATAATAACTCATCTACAAGTGATAACAAAAGTACAGACAACTTTCTTGCTAATAATTTTCAACAGAAGCTATCTAAACACAATATTAATAACATAGATAAACCCTTTTCCTTTAAAGAATTACAGGAACAAATAAAAAAAATTAAGACAAAATAGGCACCAGGGCTGGATGGTCTAATTCCAGAATTTTACAAACTGTTACCTGATAACATCTTGAAAATCTTATTCAATTAATTCCAAGAAGTTAATACTACAGCAAACATCCCTCCCTCATGGAAATATTCCATCCATTCCAATACATTAAAACTACAGCAAACATCCCTCCCTCATGGAAATATTTTATTGTCTCTCCCATCTTAAAACCAAATAAAGAGCCCAATCTTTGCACATCATACAGACCAATTTCTTTGCTTAACATTGATTACAAGATATTCATGTCTATCTTAGCAGACATATTAAATAATATTCCTTCAATATGAATTCATGAAGACCAAACTGGGTTTAGCAAAAACAGAAAGGTACAAGGCAATGTAATTGGATTACTGTCCTTAACAGACTTAGCAAGCAAGAAAAAAAAATAGCTTTCTATTTTAAACCTTGATATAGATAAAGCTTTTGACTCCCTAAGTTGGCCATATCTGTTTAAAGCTCTGCAAAAATACAATTTCTCCCCAAATGTTATAGGATTAATTAAAAAATTATATGAAAAGTCCATAGCCTATGTAAATATTGGATCTTATCTATCTACCCCTTTTGGAATATTAAGAGTTACTAAACAGGGGTGCCCTCTCTTCCCATTACTCTTTGTCCTGGCTATTGAGCCTCTTTCAAATTCATGTCTGGTCTAAAATTCAATCATAACAAAACTCAGGCACTTCTAGTGAATAAAAATGTTACCATGAAACTTAGATCAAAAAGACTCATAAACTGGGAAGGCATGTATACTAAATATCTAGGTATCATTATTGAATCTAATTATAAAAAAATCACTCACATCTAATTACCAACAACTTATAAACTCAATTACTAGTCTAATAAGTTGGAACAGACTCTTCTTCACATGGGAAGACAGACTAACTTTAATCAAAATGATACTGTTACCTAAAATCTATTCATTGGCCAAGCTCCAATAATTTCTCCACCTGTCAAAATTAAACAGAAAATTAATAACTTATTACTCAACTTCCTTTGGTATTCTCCCCAAAAAACAAGAATTTCTCTTTTCTGGCACACCACAAGCTGGGCAGAAGGAGGTACATGGTTTCCAAATATTGATTTAATTTAAACTACGCATTTATTAACATAATGTTGCTTTGGAATAAATACTTCTTATACATCATATTGGAAATCAATACATGAAACCTTACTACTTAATAGTAATAGGGCATTGCTTGAACCATATACTCAAATACATACAAACATATTCATATGGATTTTAAAAATACACATTCAAAGTGAAAGGCCAAAACTTGTTCTCACACCTCTTATAAACCACATATTGCTGTTGTTTAAAAAGCTTATGTTTTCTAATCATTTAAGAATTTATTAATAAGTATGTTTTTCATTGCTTACGCAAATGAATGACTGATATCTTTTGATACTCAGAAAATGTTAGAATTTAAGAAGGGTGACCTATTATATTGGAATCAATTTCTCTCAGCTAATAAAATAAGCTCGGCAGACTATTTGATCAGCAGACATAGTTTGCAAAAGTGTAATTGGCTGGACATCCAAACTTATAAGGATTTTATACATACTAAGTGTGTGTATCTGCGGTGGTACAGCGGTAGCATTGTTACCTCACAGCAAGGTTGGGCATCGGGCTGGCAACTCGGCACCATAAAAATCGACTGCCAATCATTAGCGGACCGAAGTTTTGCTGTGGCGACCCCTAACCGGGAAAAGCCAGAAAGACAACATACATACTAAGCGTGTACCCTCATTAGAGGCATACAATAAGAGTAACTTAAAAATCTTGGATTTTATCTCAACAATTAGTAATAGTTCACCCAAGAACACTTCATACATACCTGTTATTTATAAAGTTCTCAGAAATTATTTTAGCAAAACAGATGTTTCTTTTTGGAATTATTCAGGTGAAGTTAAAAGACAAGTATTCTCAGAAAAAGATAAAAAAAAAACTTTGTTTACAGTTGATGAAGGAATCCACATCTTCCCAGTTCTGGTGTATATACACATGGACATTTTTACATAGATGTTTGTCACCCCACATAGACTTGCATTAATGTACAAGAAAGATTAAATGAAATGCTGAAGATGTGGACACCCTGATACTGACTGGATGCTTATGGTTGTTAATTGCAAAATAATTTCCCCATTTTGGTTAGACTTTAAGTATCTTTGTAAAGCTCTATGGAATGACAACCGTACAATTTCTGACTCCCTTATCCTTTCCAATGTTCCTGTTCCTGAAGTCATTCCTAAAAAACAAACATTTTTACTATGGTCTATCCTCTCTATAGCAAGGAAAATTGTACTAGAAATTGGAAATCCCAGTCTATTCTTGTCTTTAAACTTGAGTTTAGTCATCCTGTGAAATGCATTTGTAAGATTGAGATCACTACTATAAAAGCAAGGACTAACAACACAACTCATCATTTAATTGCTTGGACAAAATTGTCTAATTTGTTAGAATAATATTAAGTGTTCTATGTATAAGGTTTTTTTTAGTTGTTATGGACATTGTATATAGTTTATTTGTTTCTTCTTGTTACTATACCATTAAATTATTGTGTTATAAAATGTATAAAAACATTTTGGAAAAAAAGACCACTTTTTGGAGGTGTTAAGAGGGACACTGTTACACCTGTAGTTTAAATAAGGAGCAATTCTGTCTAGTTGAGAAGTTTGAATGACACATATGCCACAAACCACACTTGCAAGAAAGCAACCCATGCCATCAATGTTGCCATTAAGCTGTGTATTTACTGGGTGTATCACACATACATCTTGTAGAACACCTAGAAGGAGAGTCTGCACTGAAAATTCCTATATGGTTATGTATCACAAAGAATACCTATGTAGACAAAAGATGTGTGGAAGCTCATTATGGGAAAAGTGATACATCTGAGTAAATCATTCATGTAAGACATAGGTATCAACCATATGGATAACAACAATTAAAAACAGCACACTATTATTATCAGATTCTCCCCACACACTGTGTTTTACATTCATCTGTCACAGATAATAGCAATGGATATTGTCTGCAGCATCTGCAATTGATGTGTGATGTGCAAGAAGTGATCCATGATAATGACTGGTACAGCAATATGTGAGACTGATGGCACTGCATCAGTATACCCATATACACCAAAACTAAAGCACTGCAAAGTGAAGCATCAATGAGTGAGGATGCTGTCACTTTGATACTGTTCATATACCAAATGATGCAAGGGGCAAGCATTATATCAGCACATATCAAACCCAAGACACGCACCACATGATCACTGTCACCCTGACATTGCCATGGAAACTTTTACACTACCATGAAATTCTGACATGCACGCATAACTGCTCATGCAAACTATCAAATGATAATACTGGCATGATGTAATGGTACATTCATGATGCTGTACACTCACACTATATTGGTACCTAGAATACAGTTGTACATCATAGGTTTATAGGTGCATAGGAGAGTACTAGGATAAAGTTCCAAGAACCCATAAGAGCTTAGTCATTTATAACATGTGTTTCACAATTTTAAATAGCTAAGTGAACAATGTTCACACAGGTATGAGCCTATGCTTTGTTATGTAATGCCAGCCAGCTGCCTCTATCCATGAGGGGCATGGCTGCAACTTCAGGAGTGCAATCATGATTAGTCTTCAGTTGATCTAGGTTGCACTTGAAAACAGTCAGGCAAGGCCTTTGGTTTACATGACTGGGAATCTTGTTCCAGAGAAGGGGTAGTGTCTGACAAGTTGTATCTATCTATACAACATGATTTATTATGTCAGAGGCTCAGTTAACATTCTTGGAACAACTGACCCTCATACAGTTTATGTTAACAAAGTGTAACATTTCCATCATGACCAGATTGAAGACTGCCCTGTAGGCCAGACACAGATCAACCCTTAATAATCTGTAGAAGATATAATATGGTGACAGGGCTTTCAGTCTCTCAGCATAGGACTTGATGTTTATACCATGTCTCTTTTTTGTGTGATAACTCAGGGGTTGCTCCAGCTGTTGCAGATGTGTGATGATGTACATGCAAAATGGTGCATTATACACAATTATTGGAGTGATGAGGGCTGAGAACAATGGAATGTCTAGGACTTGTGCTATATACAAGGGATTTTTCATCACTGTAGTCACACTTATTGATTTTATTTATTGGTATTTTATTACCAGGATAGTCCATTGGGCTGTAAAAGCCCATTTTCAGTGGATGCCCAGGTAGAAAAGCTCCAAGTACATGTAACAGTCTTGAACAATTAAAATACATTGGACAGCCAAGTTAATTTCAAAGGTTCAAAATACATACAATTGTACATACATACATACAAAAACATACATAAAACAAAAAAAATTTAAAGGCAGTTAACTTCAGAGGTTCACAATACATGCGATTGTGTATACATACATTCATACATGCATGCAAATCTTACTCAGCACAGTTAAATAATGATAAATGTTGTGAGGAGATAATAACAATTGCTTGGGAGCAAAAGCAAAGATAAAAGGAAATTTTTAGAAGTAGAGATAAAAGGGAATGTGTCTTTCCAGATGATAAAATGCAAATAAAGTTCAGTGTTAAGAAATAAGATAGTTTGAGATATATAACGATTGACAGTAAATTGAGTAGTAAGTAAGGGTGGACAAGGGGTAAGGTAGAACAAGGTTAGGACTTAAAGGCAGGAGGTGTAGAGGAGTTACAGGTCTGAATAGAACAGAGATAATTGTGTTAGGAAGTTTTAAAAGGAGTGAAAAAAAATGGAATAATTATGTTTTTTGTTCATCTAATCTAATTCATTATGTCTAAATGGCTCTGGCTACAATTATTTGTATGTGGTAATACTTCTGCAGTATATCAAAAGCATTCTTGGATTCAATGACTGTCCAAAATTTGCAGTCATCCATGAAGTTGGTTTGCAAAGGCTGCCTAAGTTTGTCTTGATTGAGAATTAAATACTGAACAGGAAAGGGTCTAGTACAGAACCCTGAGGTACGGCCCTGGTCACTGGACTCTTGCTAGAGGTGAATGCACACATTTTGACAGTATCTGTCCTGTCTGTGATCCATTTGTCTATCCACTTGGTGACATAGGTGTTATGCCCACATGAGACAGAGTTTCTCTGTAATACCTGAGTATGGATTTGTGTCAGATGCTTTGGTCAGGACAAGTTAGGCAGGATGCACAGTCTTTTCCTCATGCATGCCTTTGGTGACCTTCTTGAAGAAGTCAACCAGATTTAATAGAGATGATGTAACCTTAATGAATCAATAATGGATTGGGTACAAAGTCAGGAGATTATCTGTGTCCTGTTTGAAAAGGTCCATGATAATTATTTGGTCAGCCTCAGAGTTGAGGAGAGTCAAGATTGTGCGTCTATAATTTCCTGGATCAGGTGATGGTCCACACTTCTTCAGATGGAGTACTGTTGCTGTACACCCTTCTACTAGAGCATAGGCTGTCTGGAGATTGTGTTTAAGCAGAGATCCAGCTGTGTCTACTAGGTCAGGTTTTAAGTTTTTAAAAAAGGCAACCTGGGATGTTGTCAGGGCACATTGATTCCATGTTTTTAGCCTTAAAAGGTGCACAGATGAGCTGCTTTCCTGAGAAAATAAGCTGAGTAATGTTTGCATGTATACTTTGGTAGATGGACAGTGGGGACAATGGGGTGAAGTTTGATCCAAACTGTCAGCTAGCAGATTGTCTGTTTTCTCATGTTGATATGCTCCACTACAAAAACATATGTCATATTAAGCTAATAATATACATAGTAACAACCCATGTCAACAGTTCTCAGGAGGCATATTACTACACTTTTTATAGAAGGAACATGCAATCAAATGGCAGCAGTAGCCATCTATACATTACCTCATATCACAGTTTGTAATATCCTCTTGTAGTTCTTCCATATGTCTACACCTCAACATAGTACATGTGGATGACAGCCTCATTGACATGTTAAATGTTTATAGGGTCATAAAATATTACTAGGTTAATGGCCAACATCACATAAAATCCTAGCCATTATTATACCATTTAAACCAAAATTGCTATATCTATATGATGGACGATAGTAAGGGTATGTGTACATGAGTGTGTTTGCTTGATTGCATTACAGACTGCCACTGTCCATATGTGACATGTGCACCACCCCATGACAGAATTAGCAATTGCACATCCAGTGGTCTGGAAATGACTTGCAGAGGCTCATGAAAGGACTCTGCTTCATGATGTGTACATGCATCTTTGAGATGAGAACATCTTCCAGTCCTCCACATGAAGGATGTTATGTGGACAGAGGGAAAGAGGGGATGTTGGATTCATGAGGCTATGTTAAAGGTTCTACTATGTGTCAGTTAAATGACAAGAAATTTAAAAGATGATACAATGAACATAATGTACCAACAACCACACACACAGCAGTTGACTGGGTCTTATTTGAACATTAAACCTGTGTAGGTATAGAAACTGGATTCCATACAATGTAAGACTAGCACAACCCCATATATCTGACTTTAACACTGCCATGGTGCACTTTATAGAGGATAATAGCATCATGGTATGCTGAGAAGATGTTGGGAGGAGTGTCTGACATAGATGTGGAGCCACGTCACGGTGTAAAAAGGTCTCAAAAAATTATTTGAATGAACACACACTCAAGGTGATTACTGTCAGATTAGAACCCCATCTGGTTACAGAAGCTGGAGAGTACAGTACTTATCATTAGTGCCACAGAACAAGTTTGACTTAAACAGTGTCAGAGTGCACTTTACAGAGGATGACATCATCAGTCTATGTTAACAAGAAGATGTTTGGAGGAGTGTCTGACATAGCTTTGGACTCACATGCTATTCTAATATTGCCAACAGATGGATTGCTGAATGAGCACACACACAACACCAGCTGACTGTAGTGAGATTAGAACTCCTACCTAACTATGTATAGAATACAGTACTTAACACAAGAACTACAGCAAAAGTCTTGCTTTCCCCATGTCAGACAACACTTTATAGCTGATGACATCAGCAGTTTTTGTTGAGAAGATTGTAGTAGGAGTGTCTCACATGCTATTTTAAAGTGTTCCCCATAATGTGAACTACCTGAACACAAACATACACCAGTTGACCATAATGTGGCTAGAACCCATACTTATCTACAGAACACAGTACTTAATGCAAGCACCACAGCTTAAGTCTGGCTTACACCGTATAGGTTCATAGGTTCATAGGTTCATAGATTATCACTAGGCTAACTGCCCTTGTAGGTCATTTTAAGCCTAGCCAACAACCCCATGTGAGAATCAAACCCTGCAGCTTGTGTTTGCAAGGTAAACATCTCCTCCACTTCAGAGTTGATAGCATTAGCAGTGTATGTTTGGAAGAAGATGTTGGGAGGCCTGTGTGACATGGATTTTGTAGGCATGTATGACTGTAAAAAATTTTTATTCTCCATGGGATTGGGTTGCTAACAGTAGGATACAGACTCATGCTCATCTGACTACGCACACACACGCACACAAAGCACACACACACACACACACACACACACACACACACACACACACACACACACACACATACACCAGTTTAGGTGAGATCCATCCTTGGACCCCTACTCTTCTCTGTTTACACCAATAATCTAGCTTCTGCCACCAAACATGGCACACTCATACAATACGCAGATGACTCGACCATCATCTGCTCAGCCCAGTCCCTACCAAAACTGCAAAAAGTCACACACGAAGCCTTTTCCTCTGTTGAAACATGGTTATCCGATGCCCGATTAATACTCAACCCAAACAAAACTAAACTGCTCATCTTCCAACCCACCAAACATACTCAAAACAACTCTCACTTTAACATCACGGCAAAAGACAACACCACTATATACCCAACTGAGCACACCAAATTGCTAGGAGTGGAAATAGACAATAAACTAAAATTTGACATTCACATATCAATGACTATAAAAAAAGTCCACAAAAAACTAGGAGCATTATACAGAAATAAGCAATTTCTCACCAAAGCAGCAAAGATTTCAATAGCAAATTCCCACCTTATCTCCACCCTACTTTATGCCTCTCCAATATATACCAACCTAAGGCAATGTGATCTAAACAAGCTAGAGACCTGCTACATCAAAATCGCCAAATTCGCCACAGGGGCATCCTACCATAGTCACCACTGTCTCTCACTTGCTGAACTGGGCTGGCTTGAACTCCCTCACCTCCTTCAGTGGTATCAACTCTCACTTGCCCACAAACTAGTAAACCATCCATTAAATGTCCCATCCCTCCAGAATCTACTCCAACCCTATCGCACCACCAGACCACTAAGATCCAGCAGCAAAAATCACTTGCAGATCACTAAAGCCAATAACTCTGCTGGTGAAGCACTATTCTCTTGTGCCATAGCCAAATTATGGAACTCACTCCCACCCACAATTACCTCCATACCATCATGCACCCACTTCAAAACTTTACTAAAAGTGCAACTAAAAACATGCTGGCTATGCCCTTGCAACTCCTACTGTAATATCATCCACCCCATCCAACCACTACCTTTCTTTCCACTCCACTAACTACCTTGATTATAGCAAGCTCAGATGCTCATAAGCCAGTACTTATTATACAGCATGAACTTCTTCTTCTTGTAACATTTGTTAATGTCTGGTATGCACTTCACAGATAAAAATTCTAGTTGTCTACTGATGTACTATGTTCTTCATCTGTAAATATGTTGTAAGTAATTGCTATGTAAATTGTTAATCACTATGTAATCCAATGTAAATACTGTCTGTTTATTTTAACTGTGGAGCTTTTCTCCCCGGGCCTCTGCTGAAAATGGACCTACATCCAGTCGGACACTCCCAGTCAACAAATTTAAATAAATAAATAAAATAAATAAATAACTACTTACAAATCTAGAAAATACAGTTTTTAGCTCAAGTGCCATAGCAATAGTCTGACTTTTACACTGTTTCTGGATACTTTATAGTGGATAACATCATCAGTGTAAGTTTTGGAGAAGATGTTGGGAGGTCTGTATAAAATGGATGTGTAGGCATGTATGACTATATTAATTTTTGTTCTTCATTCGACTGGATTGCTGACAGTAGGATACAGACTCATGATCTTCTGACTATGCATGCACACACACTTACATATACAGACACACCCACAATGTTGCTGTTGTGGTAAATTAACTGCCACCTAACATTTTTGGTCCCAACTGCAGAACACAGTAGCTAATATTTGTGCCATCACCAAAGAATGCTTTTTCCTTGTCATAGTGGTATTTATAGATAATGACATCATCACTATATAATGCAGGTAACATATCCCGTTATGAGAGAGGTGGTGCAAAGTGTGGACTTTGGATTTTCTGTTTTGGTTCCAATGCACAGCTTCTCAAACTAGATGCACTAAGCTGGCAGGAATGCATATTGCAAAACCGAGATATATGCATCTGTTTCGTAATATGTTGTGTGCATTACTGTTGTGCACATTACACACTTACAGTCACTCATACACACACACACACACACACACACACACACACACACACACACACACACACACACACACACACACACACACACACACACACACACACACACACACATTTTGTGATCAGCATGGATGCAACTATGAATGTACAGGTGATCATATGTGTGATGAATTCATGTCCACATTAAGACATGTATAACACAATCTCAATGTCTATTGTCAGTATAAAGCTTTAGATGATATAACAATGCAGTTGTACTACTTAACATGTCCATTTTCAAGTGCATGGGTGCAGGACACGTGACTGAGTAAATATGTGTTCAGTCACTAGCAAGTCCTTCCCTTTGTTTATGTTTTTACATGAATTTTAAAGGGATGAAGACTAACTGGGCAGTAAACAAAGTAAAACATGCCAATCATCTCTTGACATAGCACACCAGTGAAAATCTGGTTTGTGTGATCAATGGCAAAGTGCACATGCCATATTCACATTTATTGAATATAACTTGAACTTGAAAAGTACTTATGCACATAATCTATGGTAGATATAGCTGACAAATACTATGGTGTTCATATTGTAGTTTATATTAAAAATGTTGTGTCATAACTTTTATGATATGAAGGGCTATTGCCTTCCTCATTTGGGCAGAGTTAATTGATGAGCAAACGGGGTTCTCTGCTTAAATGGGAAAATAGCAATATTTCTGTTGGTCTATCTTCCATCATGCAAGCATGGGAAGCAGCGAGGCACAGTACTGTGTATAAAAAATATACATGCTGCCTAGCTTTCCCTGTGGCAGCAGATGTAAGAGTAGAAGGCTCATGTTTACAGTATGAGCGGCACAGGGTTCAAATCAAACTCAATCTAATTATTTTACACATGTTGTCAGGATGGCATTACAGAAGCAAATTTGATAATTCCTGTAAATGTGAGAAGCTATGACTTCAGTGAAGTGCCGTATGAAAATAAACATCAGTTATTTAATTTATGTCAACAGTACACATATAGATTTGCAGTTTTATACATTCAGCAGTCTAAATAAACATTAGAGTAAATGTTTCATAGTACTATGTGTGCTCTTTTATTGCAATGCTTTTAAGCAGCATTATGTAGAGACAACCACACAATGCCATAGGAAATGAAGGGCCATTCACCATCACTTGGCATTGGTGCATGATGCCAAACTATATATAAAGCCAGAGGACAAAAAGTAAAGATCTTTATTAGGAAGCATTTCTGCCATGTGTATGGTGTGTCATTCTATTTTTTTGACCAGATTAAAGGTGTGTAAATAGAGTAATTAGGAAACTGATGAAATGGGGGGCAAGCAGGGGGAAGAAAAAAAGGGAAGCAATATAGAAATTTGCAGGAGGGAATTAGCAAAGATCCATAGCTATCCGCTTCTTCAACATTGTAATATAAACATGGAAAGAAAAGTGGATGAATTTGGACTGTCTCAACAACACAGATGGCTGACAACAATGCAGTCATGTTGTGTAATCAATTGGACCAAATCAAGGAGGGATAGGTTCCTGACCCCGAGACTCCCCAGACTCTGGAATAGACTGCCCATACATGGCAAGCAGAGCACCTCTTGGCCCTCTTCAAAAGGAACCTTGATGATTGGATGGGAAAAAGGAAATTCACCATGGGGATCACGTCAGTTGCCCTGCTAGACAGGGGTCCAGGTAAGTAAATAGTGTGGGAAGAAATAGCTAGGGAATTGTTATGGCTAGGCTGGTATAGGCCCTAGGGCCAATAGCCTAGTACCAACCTATGAACCTATGAACCTAAGTGTGTCAAGAAGACACATATGGGAGGTGGAGAGCTATGTATGGATGAATTTTCCTTTTGTGGGACAGGTGCCCAGTTTTTTTTCATTTTATTTCAAAAAAGGAGAATGTTGGAGAAGGGATGTAGGTATGTCAAGTTCAAGTAAGTAGGGCAGGTGAGGAATCAGGTACAGACAAAGAAGACAGAGTCAGGAATGGTGAGGGTCAGAAAAGGTTGGGAGACAACATGGCTGAGGATGGGGAAAAGACACCGGAAGTATATGTCCTTCAAGCATGGGGACAGTGAAAATCTAATCCTCACCCTCAGAACTGTCATCACTGTCATCTTCCTTGGCTTCCTGTTGAAGTGCTTGATGTTTTGTTGTTCTTTGCATTCCAACAAGGATATTCTTTATATGTCTGAGGCATGCACCAATGGTACATTTTACAACATCATGGACTATGTCTGGCAGCTCTTGGTATGTGACAAATTCCCCATTTTCACCAATACTCAGGGAAGATACCCCTGCTCTAGCTGCTGGGGTAATGCTACCTGATGTTGAGGGGCAGGTAGTACTGGGGCTGCAGAGGCAGTACTGCCAGGTTGTGTCCCAGGTGTGCTGGACATTGTTGTGGCAGCTGTTGGAGGGTAGCAGGCTGAGCCACACTGGTTGGTCTACTTCCCTGTACTGGAAATCATTTTGCCATTTGTCAGAAAATTATTACTTAAGAATGGTGTGATCACACATATAAAATAAAAGCGAAAGATAAGGGATGGGACAAAAGGAAAAAAAAGAAAAAGATAATTAGAACCATCATATGTCACATGCAATAAATTACTAAAATACAAGTATATTTTTACTTTTGCATTAACTATACTTTTTAAAAATTCAAAATAGGACTGAAAATTGTTCCAAATAATCCTTGCAGTATGTATCATCCAGCAACAGTTAACGTGTCTTCCCACTAATTTGTGATATCACATTTTATGGCTAGTGGCAAACTTGCGCAACCATGCCAACCATGTTTCCATGATATTAAGTGGAGAACAACATTGCCAAAGAGGAAGGCAGTTTGTGAAATAGGAAGGGTAATGTCACAGTTCACATTAATTAATAGCTTTTCTGCTGGTATACCTGTTAAATGACCTGGTCTTTAAGCCATGTATTGGAGGGTATACATTTTTTGTCTTGACACATTTTTGTGCTTCTCATACTAATAAATGTAATTTGTACAATGTGGAATTAAAACCTATGGAAAATGGAACATACACATTCTTGTACAGAGGTGTTTTTCCTCCTTGCCACAAAGAAGTGGTTATCAGCCATGTTTATTAATTATGTGGACACATTAAAGATTGAGTGGCTAACCATGTATGTGTGTGTGATCTGACAAGGTCCTGGTTTATGCATTCTCATGTGTAATGCAGGAGAAATGTGTGACAATATAGTCTAAATACATATATTTGTATTGCATACAGGAAATATTTCTGAGTTCTGGGTCAGACCACACAATACATTCAGCTTTTCAACTAGACTTCTGCTATGTGAGTTGTGCATATGACTATCTTTGAAGTATGAAGTCCATCTTAGGACAGAAAAGAAACTTCTAATTGCAGAAACATAATTGTCAATATACTACCCTCAGTCACACATATAATTCACATGAGATCCACTGCTATACATAGTTTTTTTTATATAATTATCTTTGTATTGTTAATTTTTATTAAAAACTGTGTGGAACAGCATTAATAAAATTTAAAGTCTGCTACATTAGAACCCTGGCTAACCTGCATTGCAGCCATGAACTTATGGCAGTTGCCACTGTGAAGGCAGTGTAACAGGTGCACTTTTTACACTCATTACTGTCCAGAATGCTCATTGCCATAGAGGACATGTTTGTCAGACATGCTCATTAGTTGTATAGAGACATTAAAGAGTTGAGTGGTTAACCCTGTATGTGTGTGACATGGCAGTTCATAAAAATATTAATTGCAGAACCATAATTGTATTGATACCTACAGTTAGACATATAATATATAGGATATCATTTGTATGCTCAATCCACCTGCTGTACAGTATTTTTTATGTGTAATTATTTTAATATTGCTAATTTTTATATGCATTAGACTCAAACAGCATTACTTAAACTTGCCATTTGCTGGATTAGAACCCTGGCTCTCCTGTATTCTGGCCATTAACCAACACCTGTTGTCACAGGAAGAACAAGGCAGCTGGTGTTTTTTTACACTCATTACTGAGTATGAGTGCTTAACACCCCAGAACTCTACTTAGCAAATTTGCAAGTTGGAAGACCACACATGTAACAATATATCTTTTTGGAAATTGACAACGTCTCTTTATTGTCTGTAGGTGTGTATGCATGCTGACCACTGCACAATGCCATTTAGCATGTTTGCACAATGGAAGGCAAAAGATGTAACAATGTAGCTTTTTAAAGTTACAACATATCTTTCTTATCTGTTGCATTACACTGTGTTTGTACAAAGATGAGCAATGTGCAAGTGTGGCAAGCATTGGCCTACATACATTATTATTGTGAAAACTGGTTATTAACTTTTATCATTAAAAGAAAAATGTAGGACTTTAACTATGATCTACATATCCTACATGCTTCATGTGTGTGCTACACACACAGTTGATTCACAGCTCTAATTTATGCTGTCTTTGTCACTGTCATAAAGTCCATTAAATTTAAACTATTTATATGTTTTACTCTGTTTGCAATAAGCTGTGTGCTGCACAAATATTAATATTAATAAAAAAATTACAAAATATATTTTAAAACATTTTACATATTTTTACACAAACTCTGGATTTCAACTAGCATACTAATGAACCTACAAAACACACTAGGAGTGTCTTATTAATCTTTGCCACAGAAGCAACTTTGCAGAAGAAAGTCAGATCATGTGATTACAAGCAATTCCCATTTTCACCATGAGTATTAACAAGACATATATACTTGTTCACTCCATTTGTTTGTACATGTATGGTATGCAGATTTAGTGCAATAACTGATCACACAACCAGTTATAAATTTGTTTGCAGCAATGCAGCTCTGTCTTCTCTTTGTATTGTGCTCCTTCTTCTCTTATCTGTGCTGTACTATCAGACATTCAGTCTATCACTGGCCTTTAAAGGTATGATAAAATTCATGACAGTGAAAAATATTCAGCAAAGGCAGGAACGTTTGGCTATTAGTGAACAAAACTGATAAATGTGTTTAGTTCTATGTAAAAGCTTGCTAAAGTAACTTCTACACTTTGTAAGTGTATCCTGGATGACACACTCAATGCAGGTAAGTTAGTCTGAATTGCTGTTGTCTTCCTTCTCCCTCCTACTAATCATTCACAGTTGCAATCCATTAGCAACTAACAGTGAGGTAGTGTCTACATTATTGTTACACCTAATACATGAAGTCCAAAGTTTGGTATTCATCAATTCTAATGAGTACACACCTCATTTGCATCTTCATTGTGCCTGAATCTATACTATAAAAAATAACCACGAAGCTAGAGAACTTGAAGGTAAGGAGGTTGTGTAATTGGACTAAACAGAGGATTGCCATTTCTTTTGATTTATCTACAGAGAAAGCTTCTAGTTTTGCTAAGGTATGATTCTATTTTTCAAGTACATTCTAGATTTTGAAACATGTTACAAAGCAAATTATATATATGCAGTATAAAATGGAACTTCTATCTGCATGCATTTCTTATAGTTCACTGTTGGCATAAGTATTTTTTGGCAGGCATTTACATCCTCAGATAGTTTATTAACTACTATCGTAAGTGTTATTGCTAAAATTGTTATTTTACAATCTTCTGTTATTGCAGCAAAATTTGATGAAATGTACCATGTCAATGGCACACGTGTTATGCTTCTGAGATGGCACAGAGACACCTCCAATGCAGTAGTGGGCACAGTGAGAGGCAATAGTTTAAAATTTACTTTGCTGCTGTAAATGTGTACACATTGTGAGAATTGTGTTGAAAGTATATATACCAATTGAATTATGTGGTATTCCTTAGTTTGTACAAACCTTCATTTGCTTGTTGCCTTCAGTGTGGGGTAGCCACCTACCATTTGTCTGTTGCCACCACAAAAGTGTGTTTCAAGTACTTTTCTCTTGAAAATGTGAAGTCATCCTGTTATTCAAGTGGGAAACAATACATTACTAAAGTGGTATTCTTTGGTTTGGAACAAACATTGGTTTGTGTGCGAGTGTGATGTGGTACAACCATATAACCTTCAGTTTTAATAATTGAACTATGTGTTTCCAGTGCTTATTGTTGACAAATATGTGTGTATATAAGCAGGAATTTAGTTATAGGTTCATAGGTTCATAGCTGTTTTCTAGGCTAATGACCACAAGGCCATTTTAAGACTAGCCATGCATCCCAAATCTCTGACAAGTTCTGTTAACCTTGATAAGTGTAAGCATGGGCCTGGGAGATGAACCATTTATAGGTACCTGTGTCCATTAGAGACATAAGTGCCAAACTAGGGATGAATTTCCAGTTTCCCATCCAGTTGTCCAAGTTGCACTCAAATTGAGTTAGGGAGAAACTCTGCTTCACATAATGGAAAGCCTGTTCCATAGATGGGGTAGTCTTTGGGATACATACCTATCTCTCCAACAGGCAAGGTCTTTAGAATGGGTAATGCTTGTGCTGTTTGTTTTGTGGATATTCAGGAGGTCCATCAGAGTGTGGTCTGACAATGCCCTGTATGCCTGGCATATATCTTCCCTCAATAGCCTATAGGAGACAAAATACAGGCATAGGGCCTTGAGGTGGTCTGCATAGGACATATTACTTATGTAATCTTTTAATGAGGAACCTCTGCGGACTTTTCAGTTGTTGGATATGCCTGGTTAGGTACATACCAAAGGGGGCATTGTACTCAATGATAGATCTGATGAATGCCAAATACTGTGGAAAAATGACTTCCTTGGACTTGGATGATATACCTTTGTTTATAAGTTGTGCAACATAGAATGATTTCCTCACCACTGTAGACAAGTGATGATCAGAGTCTAGATTACTATCTATGTGTGTTCCTAAGTCCCTGACTACTTGGTGAACTCTAAGGGATGTGTTCTCAATATGATAGTTACCAGGGATGGATGACTTCCCAAAGGATACTATTATGCATTTCTAGGTATTTAGTTTTAGTCCATGGCTTTGACACTAGTTGTTTGTCTGTGTCAGCCCCTACCGTAGAACATCTGTGGCAGTGTGAGATTCAATAACAGCTCCTAATTTGCAATCATATGCAAATTCAGTTAGCCAGAGACCACTGACATTGGCCTTGACTTCTGAGAACTAAATGCCAAAAAGGAGCGGTTCAAGGACTGATCCCTGAGGGACTCCACTTGTGACTGGCTTCTTTGTAGAGGTGGACTCCCCAATTCTAACTTCCTGGATCCTGTCTGTGAGCCAGCTGGCTATCCACTGGGTGACATACGAGTTTGTACCTAACCTCATGAGTTTGTCAACAATGCTCTAGTGGAGTATTGTGTCAAATGCCTTGCCCAGGTCAAGGTAGGCAGTGTGAATGATTTTGCCCTCATACATTGCTTTGGTGACCTTCTCAAAGAAGTCCACCAGGTTGAGTAGGCATGATCTGCCCTTCATGAAACCAAACTGGGTTGGGTCTTGTGTCTGGAGGTTTACTATATCTCGATTGATCATCTCCAAGATAATTATTTCCATGGCTTTACATATGACACTAGTGAGACTTATGGGTCTGTTGTTTTCAGGGCCCACTTTTGTGCAGAGGGATGACTGTTGCCTTTCTCCATTCATGAGGCATGAAGTCTGTTTAGAGGCTACAGTTAAACAATAATTCCATTGGCCCTGATAGGTCATGTTTCATGCTATTTAGAAGGCATCTTGGGATATTTTCTGGGCCCATTGATGCAGTGTTCTTGGTCTTAGAGAGAACATTAAGGACCCCAAGTGATTGTCCCACCTTCAAAGAAAAACTCAAACTTAATTTACTTAACTCCAAAAGTTGCCCCTGTCATGCCCCAACTTAACCTCCCCTCACCCCTCTTACATACCTTTACCAACCCCTCCCTTTTCACCCAAGCAAACAATCAGGCCAATAATTACTAAACTCTATCAAACCAATACTGCTGGACAAACAAACGTGATGTATATATGTATATATACTGTTACTTTGTAAAAACATGATGCATATAACCCTTGTGTATGCATTACTGCTTTGTATATTTAACATTTTTGTTTAACTGATTTTTTTGTCATACTTTTGAGTCAAATGTTTTTAATTTCTGTAAACTGTTTCTGTATGGAGCCTTTCTCCTCGGGTCTCCACTGAAAATGGGCCACAAGCCCAGCTGGACCAACCCAGTTAACAAATGTCAATAAATAAATAAATAAATACATAATTGTAGAGGGAGTTATATTTGATGACATTTCCTGAGGGAAGGTTGAGGGGAGAAAGGAGTAAAGTTGGAGCTGAATTTATTGACCAGGAGGTTTGCTATATGTTCCGGCTCAGTATAGGTGGCTCCATTTACAATGAGCTCTGCATACAATTGCGCATTGCCTTTGAGGTTGCAGACATAGCTAAAGAATGCTTTGTGATTATCCTTGGCTTGGGAGGCCAAACTTACCTCAAATTTGGCTTTGGTAGACTTTATTTGCCCTTTGAGTTGTTTGTTTAGGTTGATGAGAATGCTTTTATCCTGCTGGGTGCTGCACCTAGTAACCTTTGCCATGATTTTCTGGGTCTATATTAGAACACCGGACGTTTGAAATGTTGAGTGTTTTAATATCGACCCGTTTTTAAATAACGCTGAAAATATCGAAGAAACAGAAAAACGAATATTTTCCTAGGGAAAGAATTTGGTTGTCCATTTCTGTTGCTTTGGTATTGTCAGCGCTCTGGTGGAAAGTTGCAGGTCGGGTTCAGGTAAGTGTGCGATTGTGTGGACGTGTGGGTTAGGGCGGGGTATGTGAGTTAGGGTTAGGGCATGGGTGAGGTGACTGTGCAATAGTGACGGACCTTAGGGTTAGGGTTTGGGTTAAGGTAAGTGGATAGTTAGTGGTGTATGTGTAGTTTAATGTAGGGTTAGGTGTAAGAGTTTAGGTGTATGTGTGTGTATTGCTGTTTGTTTGGTGTACTTGTGTTGTGTGTATGTGTTTTGGAACAGCTAATTGTTTCCCTAGGAAAAAATTTGCTGTTCTGAATGTTCGATGTTTTGTATTTTTGATTGCTAGGGTTCGATATTAGAACACTCGACATTTTGAATGTTCGGTGTTCTAACAGACCCAATTTTCATCCTCCTGTTATACAGATGATTGATTTTGTGATTCTACCATGGTGACTTGTTTTTTGACTTAGTTCTGTACTTCTTCCTGGTGGCTACAGCTGCCTCTATGCAGCTATTAACATGCTTGTACAGGGTTTCTGTGAACAGTTCTGCATAGGCAAAAGTGTTCTCAGCGTTTATGGGAGCTTGAAATTTTACCAGGCTCTCACTTAATAGCAGGAGGTTAGCCTTAGAATAGTTCCTGAATATTCCAGGGTTAGATGGGGGCCCAGGTTTTATTTTACTTCAAAGGAGACCATTTTGTGTTCTGACCTTACCAGGGAAGGCGTTACAGTAGGGGATGTGCAGCAGTCTCCCATATTAGTGACGACCAGATCCAGTATGGTTGCACCCCTGGTTGGTGTACTGACTATCTGGTCCAGGGAGTTTGTGTTTACAAAATCCAGTAATCTCTGTGCATGTATGTTTGGTGTCGTATAGGATTCCCAGTTAATAGTGGGATAATTAAAGTCACCAATGAATATGGTATTGGATTGGATGGTTAATGTTTCTAATAAGTTTAAATACATGATATGGGTTTCCTGGGTCCTGCAGTGGAACCTATAGCTTGTAAGGAAATGGTATTGGATTTTACCTATGGTGATTTGAATATGGGGCAGCTCAAGTGCATTGTCCTGTTTGACCACCCTTGAAGTATATAAATAGAGACACCTCTACCTTTTATTCCTGCCTGTGAAGTAGCTGGCCTAAATGTGTGGAAGGCATTATAACCTTGCACTGTTGTTGTACTGTCCGTGGCTTTAAACCATGTCTCAGTGACTCCTAGCACTGAGCAGTAATACCTTTAGATATTCTTGGTTATGATTTGCTATGTTGGATGTACTTTCAGTTTGGCATTGCCTAAAATAGGTACTATGGGGGAAGACAATGCTTTAACTAATATCCAAAAGCTTAGAGGTGAGAGGTGCAGACCATCCCTGGAAAAGCATCATGGTCAGTTGACCATCTCCTTCCATGCTGACAAATATTGAACCCCCTTAGAATGACACCAGAAACTTAGCCAATTATTAAAGTCAATCATCTTTTGTTTGTATTGTGGCATCATCCTTGGAAAAGGTAAAATGATGATCAATGCTAGACTCATACCAGCCTGACACATATTCTGAGAGGTCCACGTTGTCTCTCTTCATATGGTCTAGGTAGGTACATCTCAGGTCATTTACTCCCACATGGACTATGACCGAGTCATATTGGTAATTGTGGTCCATTGACCTGAGTTCATGCGTAATGTAGTGGATCCTAGCTCCTGATTAACAACTGACCGTAACTTTCTCCTTACTCAGCCTGGTGACATTTATGGGTTGTATCCTTCTCTGTTTTATGTCACATAGGATTATGGCAGCCAAGTGTACAATTCCATGTAAACCCCCTTTCAGTGCCTCAGAAAATTATGCCATAGTGCAGGTTTTCAGGCACCATGATACATTTCTGCTTGAGAGAGGACATGGGGATATGGCTGCCAGAATGCAGATTTGGAACCAGTTAGTGAATTACATCAGTGCAGTTGGGAGTCAAACCAGGACTTATGATCAGGTGCATCACAAGGCCACTAATATGATTTCATTAGCCTGGAGGAGAGCAGCTGCAGCTGTCCATAAACAGATGGCTATGGGGGGACTTCTACCAAGCCACCACTGACACCAAATGAAGGCTTCCTGTACAATGTCAGAGATCCAGACAGCTCAGTGGAAGCTGAACACCAGCATGTGACTGATGATGGTGATGTGTCTGGGAGGACAACTATGTGCCAGGAGGAACTTCCAGGTAAGTGTACGGGTGACAAGTTTTAGATTTGCTTATAGAGTAAAATTGATAAAAATTTTAGTAATATTTCCTGTGGAGTTTTTTTATGAACCTATTGATAAATTAATAGACTTAACAACATACTTGTTCATTACACATTAGATGGACTTGCCAGCCAAGTTTCAGTTAAAACTATTCTTAACAGACATATAGGCTAAATTATGCATTCACTGTCCACCTGTGTCATTCCAATTGTGCATCATCCAGTAAATGATCTTGTGGGATATCCCCCCAAGAAAACATCTGGTAGAGTTGAGAATTGTGCCAGGAATGGGAGCCATGGTAACTGCTGGGGTTGACAGCATACACAATCAGGATGATACCCTTAGCATTACACATGACCTGACAGTTAATGGAATGGAAGCCCTTTCTGCTGATGTACACCCTACCCTGTTCCCTGGGTGGTCCTTTGATCACTATTTGTGTGCAGTCTGTGGTACCCAGGACTTCAGGGAAGTGTACTATGAGGTAGAAATACTTCATGGTTCTAGCTCTGTCCTTCAGTATATGGGGGAAAATGTATGTAGTCACTGGCATGCTGTAGCATAGCATTCAGGGATTGATGTGGGATCCTGGATGCTGCTGTCTGTGATGCCCCCAGCATATCCTCTGTTGGTCTCTAGAAGGTTCCTGTAGCTAATATTCTAAGTGCTACACATACCTTAGTTTCTACAGGTATTTGTTCCCCTTGGTTTGCCCTTGCTCTCAGCTGAGGGTGTTAGAGGTTGCAGAGTTCCTGTAGTATGTCTGTATCTACCCTGTAGTGTTCTACTATTTCCACCTCCTGCAAACCAGGAAAAGTTAAATGCAGTCTAAACACCCTTCTCCTTCTTGGCCAAGATCTATTAGCATCAGCAGCATAGACTTGGGCCTGTTATGCATACACATGCAGAAGACCAACAGCAGCCCCTAACATTCTTTCCATATAGAGTAGTTTCCTTGGCTGAATTCCAATGGGATTTGGAATTCAAGGCTAAAACCTGCACTGAGTGTACATGATTGCTTTATAGCTTGTTGAATAGCTCCTTCATCTTGAATTGGCTGATTAGCATACAATACAGCTGCTTATGCTATAATTAGCCACAATGGTTATCATGTTTGCAAAGTTCTACACAGTGTGTCGAGCCACTTTTTAGTGCACAGTTTAGGCCTTCTTGAATCCACAACTCTTATATGTTCCATTGTGTTCCATTCTGAAAGAGTCTGACACATATTCTTTGTTATAATAATTTCTTTAAAAAAATAGCCATGATAAATAATATTAAAACATATTTCATCAAAAAAACTTTTATTAAGTAGGAGGAAATAGTTATTTTTTTACCATTCTGGGAGCTTATTAGATTAAGTTGTTATTAAATATTCAGTGTTTTGTTTTCTGCTCCATACTGTCAGAGGTGGTGCTGGGTTCATATTTTGGAGACAGAGGGTTTAGAGCTATGGAAGTCAGTCTGCGAAAGAAAGATATGTCTAGCTGAGACTGAACAAAATTAAAGTGACCATTGTTGTGAGTTGGTGGGCAGGGAATGTGGACTGAGCCTAGTGTCTAAAAGTGCCAAGTATAAGTACATTACTGTGATTGGTTGTTCTGCTTTTTTTTTTTCTGGTAGAAAGCGAGATAGCTCTGTGGGCAGAGGTAACCACACACACTGCACAGCACACACATACTTGCATTTGTTTTTCATGTAATTTTTATGGCAATCAAAATAGGGGGTTGGGTGCCCTATAACAGCAAGAAGAAATACATTACTATGGTTGTTATGCTTTTCATTTTCTTCTCAATGAGACATCAAAAGAGAATCTTGATATACTTACTAGGTAGCAAGTGATGTATGAATGTAAACTGCTGTTACAGCATCATTTCTGAATGGCTATTGATATGGTTTTGGAGACAGTATCTATCAAACAGTAAAACAAAATTATATTTATGTGATTCTTTCTCAGTCAAAGGTAGTATAATGTCAAAAAAGGATACTTTCCCTTGGTTGCAATGTATATGTTTTACATGCAGGTATTTTTTAGTGGCAATTAGTTTTCAGACTATTGCAAGCTTAGTCAGAAACCAGAAGTTAGAACCAAACCTTGTATCTTGTATCTATGAAGTAAAGACTTAACCATTAGACCAACCCCTCCCCATTCCATGTGCATCATTCTGAACAGCCTTCAGGAAATTGTCGTATGTATACAGCCAGTAAATCCAATGGTTCACAGGGCTTTTGTTGCCAGAGTCTGTCACTTTGTCTGGTTTAAAACTGGGGCTATTTTACTTTTAATATACAAAGTTCTTGTTATGTAAGAAGTAAAAATCCTGCACATTTCACACAAATAAATACATAATATATGTGTATCTTTCTGTCTGTTTCTTGCTCTTGCTCTCGCTTGCTCAGTCCCTTTCTCTCTTTCTCTCTTTATATATATATATATATATATATATATATATATATATATATATATATATATGGATCTAGGACGTTTGCTCAAATGAGCAAACGTCCGAAACCCAAATGACCGGGCATACTTAAGCAAAAGTGCTTTTCACAGAAGAAGTACTTTCACGTAAGTATGCCTGTTGCCGAGGCAGTACTACGGTGCAGATAAGGGAAAATTCCCTTTTCCCCACTGTAGTGCAGTCTTGGAGGGAGAATATTAAAGTAGGTGGTGTGGGGGGGGTGCAGGGGTCGAAGTCCCCCTGCTAAAACATTAATGTAGTGTTTTTTTATTTTTTTGTAACACGCTTTAACAAAAGCGCTTTTTCAATAAAAGCGCTTTCATTAAAGTGTGTTCGGTGGTTATGGATTTTGACGTTTGGTCATTTAAGCAAACGTCCTAGATCTGTAGATATATATATATATATATATATATATATATATATATATATATATACACACATCACTATATATTCAGTTGTAAGATATCATGGCTACAATGCTACACTTTCAAGTGGCCAAAGCCATGGAGACAAATTTAGAAGTCTGCTACTTTGGAAGCTCTAAAGTAAGAACTGCAGTCTTGTGTGTATTTTAAAACTGCATACCCTGTTATTAAATAAAATAAAATTAAAGTTTTGTAGTTTTGTAGTGAAATTTCAGAAGAAGAGAGTGACAGCCTTGCAGGAATAGGCCCTGTTGACTTTAGTTCCTATACCCTTATTGCCCTTACTGCCACAATCTAATGTTTTGTATTGCACTTCTCATTGGGATGCAGTGGTGAAGATAGTAGCATAAATACTCCTTTACTGAGTTGCTAGTCCAACTGAGTTGCTATTACATCAGAGCAAAAAAAAAAGATATACTTTATTTCCTGCTGAACAAAGAAGTCTTTGTACTGTGGCTGTATGCCCCCTTCCATTTAATGTTATGGCAATAAACAACATTACAAGAAAATAAAGATGTATAACTGTTCTACAGCTGGAATGTGTTTTGTATTTAAGGTCATGATATTTTATTCTGAGATTTTTCCTATAATACTTTGTATGGTTATAGAGATTTTGTCCTTTATTACTGTTTGTATATTTCTGTGGAGGTTGCCTTGTGAATTTTGGCTGTAAATGTTATGTTGTTTAGAAGACTTTTGTCCTTGTGACAGCTGGTCATGAGGATGCCAAACAAGTGACATTGGTTTATGAGAAGTAAGTGAATTAAAAGTGATAAAGATGCCTTTACCTGGAATCATCAGCCTAGTGCATTCAATAGTATCTCAGGGTCCTTTGAAATATTCTGAGAATGTTGCTTGACTATTTAATTTGGTTATCAGACTACATTCCTGTGAAGAAAGGTACACTTAAATAATACAGAAGTGGACAGTTAGGTGTGCATCTTTTACACATATTCTATATTATTTTTTTCAAGCCTCACCATCAACCTACTGAGCCCATATTATGCCACGGCAAGAAAAGGAGCCTGAAGTCACCACTGTGAGTAAAATACTATAGATGTATATGCTTTATTAGCCTTTTCTATCTCCCATTTCCTCCTGCACACCTTTCTCTTTCTTTTGATAACTCCCTGGACTTCTGCATTCCACCACCAGATCTCTTTATTTACCTTGTTTCTATACCTACCTCAGCCACATATCTGTTCTGTAGTCCTCACACATGCAGTTTTTAGAAGCTGCCTCCACCTATTTCCTCCATCTGAAATATGGGAGCCTTGAGCATTTCTTTGAACTCCTGTGCTTTCACTCCATACAACTTCATGGTCTTCAGCCTAGTGTCTGATAGTCTGCTTTTAAAATGTACATGAAATTAAGGGACTTCCAAGATGCCTGCATACTGAGCAACATCTTAATTTTAGCTTTTCCAGTGTAAAAACAGAAAATAAGTAATAACAGCTAGTGAAGTTGTCATTTTGGGTAAAAGTAAGGTAACGGCAAGTAAGTACACTACCTGGATGCCACCAACGATGAAATTAAGAGAAATGAAAAGAAAATCAAGCACTAAAGGTGGAGAAAGAGCACACGGACTGTGAAGAATCCTGTACCTGTTCAGCAAAAAGCAGTTCAATCTACAGATTTTGTACAAGAGTTAACTTCCAGTAATCTAGAGAAAAAATAAATCAAGTTTACTCAGATGTGATTAAATAAAATAAATGAAACACTGAATTAATATGTCAACTCAAAAACAAAAGGCTGGAAAAAATAAAAGAAGTTGTAACTAGCTATTCAGATGAACTGATAAAGTTGCAGAAATTAGAGGTTAAAATGAAGAAAAGGCTGGCTGAGTATGAAGCTCCTTAAGAAGAGTTAAATCCAACAGGTGCTGGAAGCAAGAGGCTCACACCACAAGAAATGATTTGTTGCACAAACCCACAAACAAATTGTACATATAAGTGCTTTTGTCACAAATACTTAGAGACTTCATCACATCATCTGATTGTGGGATTTTTTTCTAAGTTAATAGGCGATGTGTTCTGAAAATGTATTGTTTTTTGTTTGAAGATTTTCATTAAAGCATACAGTCTTGAAAAGGTGACATGGATTCAAATGGATGGATATTTGAAGAAAAAACTATGTAAAATTCAGAATATCAAACATTAATATGTGCATGTAATACTAAAACTGGAAATACACATTCAAATAAATTGTCAAGTATAATAGGATGGAACAATTTTTATTATAATGGCTACACCATCCATATTTTCTTGGAACATGAATGGCCTTCCAGGTATAGACAAAAAGGATTCAGTACTGAATTATATTAACAAAGGCAGAGTGCAAATAAGAATTCTGCAGGAAACACACTTGGAAAGGAAAGAGCATGTGAATTTGATAAAGAAAGGATTTCTGGAAGGCTATTCAGCAGAATATCAGAAACAAAGAAAAAAGAGAGCAATAATATTGATTGCTACAGAGTCTCCAATATTGTTAAAAGCTGGAGGAAAAGACAGCAATGATAGATTTGTGGTAGTAAGTGGCTATTGGCAAAGCAGAAGGATTATGTTGGCAAGTTCATAGGTTTATAGGTTCATAGGTAGGTACTAGGCCATTGGCCCTAGGGCCTATATAAGCCTAGCCAAAAAGGTAACCTGGCTTTCGCCACCCAAGAAAATTATTTTCCTGTGCCCGTGTTGAGCAGAGCCACAGATGTGATCTCTGTGGTGAATTTCCTATTTCCCATTCAATCATCAAGATTTTTCTTGAAGAGTGCTAATGAGGAGCTTTGTTTGATATAGATAGGTAGTTTGTTCCAGAGTATGGGAAGTCTCTGGGACAGGAATCTATCCCTTCAGCATGTTCTGTTTATTGTGGTCACAAGGTTTAGGTCCCTAGAGCATGTAGCTCAGAGGGATTGGGATTTCTTTAAGTGGAGCATGTCCAACAGCTATGGGTTTGACATAACTTTGTATGTTAGGCAGAGATTGCCTCTGAGTAGGCAATATGCGATGGAGTAAAGCTGGAGTTTTTTTGAGACGGTCTGCATAGGCCATCTGTTTGAGGCTGGTAATCCTCTTTGTGAGGTATTTCTGTGGCCTTTCCAGTTGTTGTAGATGTCTTGTGAGGTACATACCAAAAGGGGTATTGTACTCTATAATGGGTCTAATGAGTGACGAGTAGAGGGGAACAATGACCTATTTTTTTCTGGATGAGAAACCTTTTGTGATGAGGTGGGCCACATAGAAGGATTTCCTGACTACTGTGATGATGTAATTATCAAAGGAGAGACTACTGTCCACCTATGTCCCAAGGTCTCTTATCAAGTTTGGTGTTAAGTAAACTACCACCTATGTGGTAGCTCATGGGTACAGAGCTTTTACCAATGGGGATGACAATGCACTTTTTGGCATTGACCTGAGGCCATGGCTTTGACAGCAGGCATCTGTCTCAGTGAGGCCCTTTTGTAGGATGTCCACATCATTAGGAGTTTTGATTATGGCTCCTAGTTTGCAGTCATCTGCAAACTTCATTCAACAAAGACCTTCTGTGTTAGCCAGTACTTCAAAAAAGTAGATACCAAACAGGAGAAGATCCAGGACTGAACCCTGTGGTACTCCACTTGTCACTGGTCTGAAGTCAGATTTGGAGTCTGCTACTGTCACAGTGTGGGTTCTGTCAGTGAGCCAGTTGGCAACCCATCTTGTGACATAGGGATTTACACCTAGTTTAGTGAGTTTATCTATAATTCCAGCCTGGGGGGTGGTGTCAAAAGCCTTGGCGAGATCTAGATAGGTTGTGTGAACCACCTTACCCTCGTCTACGGCTTTGGTGACTGCTTCAAAGAAGTCTATCAGGTTTAGGAGACATGATCTACCTTTTACAAAACCAAACCTGGGTAGGGTCCAGAGTTTGGAGATTGCCAATGTCTTTATTTATAAGTTCCATGATGATATGTTCCATGGCCTTGCAGACCAGGCTTGTTAGGCTAATGGGGCAGTAGTTCCATGGGTCCATGGTGGCTCCCCCTTTGTGTAATGTGATAACTGTCACTGTGCATCATTCAGTGGACACAAAGCCTGAGGTGAGGCTATGACTGAACATGGTGCTTAGGTGAGGTGCCAGTTCATTCTGCAGTTCATGTAGAATGTAGCCTGGGATGTTGTCAGGTCCCATGGATGCTGTGTTCTAGGCTTTGGAGAGTGTGGTTTTTACCTGTGGAGCCGTGATTACTGGAACTTTGCATTCTTCTGGTATAGAGATGGGCCCTTTAGGGGGTGAGAGGGGAGTAAAGTTAGCACTGACCGTATCTGCCAGGATGTTGGCAATATCAGTTGGTTCTGTATATTTAATGCCATTGTGATGTAACTAAGAGCAGATCTGAGTGTTGCCATTGAGATTCTTGACATAGCTATAGAATGCATTGTGGTTGTCTTTAGAATCAGTGATGATTTTTTTTGTTTCGAAACTAGCTTTGGAGGATTTTATGAGGGATCTCAGCTTCTTGCTGAGGCTGACCAGTGAGTTTCTCCAATCATGAGATTTTACTCTTTTACAACAGTTTCTTTCTTCTGTTGTAGAGTTTGTTTATGGCAGGGGATCACCATATTGGCTTCCTTTTTTTGGAGGAGAGTATCTTAGTTCTGTTAGGGATACCATGATCCATGCACTCATGTAAGTGCTTATAAAGTGCATTTGTGTGGGATTCAGCATTCGTACCTCTATTGTCCATCTGCATGGGTGTTGTGAAGTTTGCCACTTCTGTCTTAAGAAGCATGAAGTTGGCTTTGGAGAAATTTTTTAAGGTAGTTTCCCTAATAGGGGGTGGGGGTGGGGCTGGGATGTGGATATCTAGGGTGATTAGCTTGTAGTCGGATCTAACCAATGAGGAACTGACCTCTGGTGTGGAACACTGGTCACCCATGCTGGTAATGACCAGGTCTAGGATATTGCTGCCCCTGTTGGGGATGTGGATAAGTTGCTCCAATGCATTAGAATTTATGAATTCCAGAAAGCATTGAGCAAAAGAGTTGGTACATGAGTAATTTTCCCAGTTAATGGCGGTATAATTGAAATCACCCATTATTAGGGTGTTGGGTTTTACCCTAATATTTTCCATTGTATCAAGAAATTAGGAGTGGGAATCCTGAGACATGGTGGGGGATCTGTAGCAAGTTACAATTTGGATTGCCGTCTTACACAGAGTTAGTTGCACTTGGATAATCTCGGATGCCTTATGCTGAGCAACTAGCCTGAAGGTGTGGATATCCTTAAAGAATATGGACACGCCTCCACCTATAGTGTTTCAGTCCAGGTTAGGTGGCTGAAAGGTGTGGTATGAATTATAGTCTGGTAATGCAGGGGTGCTCTCTGGAGCCTTGAACCAGCTGTCTGTCACTGCACAGATGTCGATGTTCTTCATTTTGAGGAGTGCCTCGAGTGAATGCATTTTGAGGTTTAGACTTCTAGCATTGAGTAGCATTACCCTCAGATTTTGCTTGCTTGTACCTGTTACAGTGGTGAATTTTTAATTTGAACCTTGCCTAAAGAAAGCACTATAGGGGTGGCAAGAGCCTTAGCCAGTATACGAAATCCCAAGGGCAACAGGTGCAGGCCATCTCTGGCAAAGCATCGTGGTTTGTTGATCATGTCATCCCAGGCAGACAGATACTGAATCCCATTAGAATGACACCAGAAGCTTAGCCAATTGTTGAAGTCACTCATTTTGTCCTTGTACTGTGGTATCATTTTGGGTGATGGCAGGATGCCACTTAGGGCTAGGGTCATATCTGCCTGGGCTACAAGATCAGAGAGCTCCTCCATGTCTCTTTTCATGTAGTTCAGGAAGGTACATCTCAGGTCATTCACACCAACATGGACAATGACAGAGTCATATTTGTACTTGTTCTGGAGTGACCTGAGTGTGTGCATTCTGTGGCGGATCCTGGCACCTGACAGGCAGCTGACAGTAACTTTCTCCTTGTTTAGCCTGGTGAGTGGAACATCAATGTGCCTGATTATAGAGTCACCTATGACTAGACTGTTAGGTACGCAGTTATGCCTTATGCGCAGTGGTTGAGTGGCACACTGAGTTTGTGGGCTATGTGTCATTTGGGTTGTGTTGGGGGGTGGAGGTTGCATGCATTTCTGCTTTAGAGGTCTCTGTTGCTTGAGCATATTTTTAGTGGGAGCCTCCGTGAATGTAGGTCTGTGTTTTGTGTTTCTATGTGTGTGTTTTGGTGGTATAGGTTTTGAGGGACTGTGTGATGAATGTGGTGTGGTGCAATTGTTTACCTTTTCCTCTTGAATGTCTAGTCCAGTCTTGGGTAAAGGGAGTTTTGCTTCCAGTTTGGCTATATAAGTGCATCTCTCACAAGCTGTAGTGTTGGGTGGTAGGAGGAGAGGGTTGTCTGTGTACATGAGGCAATTGCTGCATTGCCCCAAGATGCCCAGATTCATTAGGTAGACAGGAGAAAACACTGGGAGCTGACCCTTAGACATGCCAGGTTAGGTCCTTATTTATTAAGTACTAAAAACTGTTTTCCTCTAGACAAGTGAGAAAAGTTGAGTGCTGTAGTAATTTGTAGCTTATTTAGTGCTTACAATGAGTTCTGAACCAGTGCTGAGCTCAAAGAAACAGATTTGAGTGCTAAAACTAAAAAACTGGCTAGTTCTAAGGGAAAATTTGAAGAGCAGACTTTATGGCGCCGGGAAAAGTTTAACCCTAGCTAAGCGGCGATGCATAAAGTGTATTTTTTTTTATTACTATAACAGTAGCAAATGAGCAAATTGATTTAAACAAATTAACCAATTAACCAATAAAAAGCTCAAACTGAGTCCCATTCCAGCAGTCTTCGATCTGACACATTCTAACTGCATTCCCCTGCCACTAGGGTGCAGGGAAACCTTCTCCAAAAAAGATGGTCTGGATTAGTGCTCAAGTTATACAAACAAAGCTAGATTCAGCAGGTCTGAATTTAGTCTATGCTACAGCAAACAAGGCATACCAATTTCAGAAAGAAACAGTTCAAATAAGCAAATAAGTATTTATATTCCACCAAAAAACTGCTATTATGGAGTTTAAGACAATTTGGGAGAAATGATTATCTTTCAGCAGGGGATATTACTAATAGGTGGTGATTGTATCTTGATTTAAAATAATGAAGATGTATTGGGGACCCAGATAACAAGAGAGGGTAAATTTCTGAAGAAATTTATGAAAATATTTGGCATGGAAGACATGAAATTAATAGTATTAACTTGGACAGAATTTCCCTATTATTCCCCAAGGTACAATAACTCGGCTACAGTGGATAGAAATTATATTACTCAGGAACATGTGCATTTAATTGAAAGCATCAACACATCTAATAACTATTTCAGATCATGCACCAATAAAAACTAAGATAAAACTGTAGGTTAATGAAGCAAAAATTAGACACTGGTGAATGTCCACCTACCTGTTAAAAAGAAAGGAAATTAAGGAATGGATAGAAATTATTCAATAGTTATTAGAAAAGACATAGGGCCAAATTCAGGAAGCCTCCGTGTAAGATTTATAACTCTTACACGGAGGCTGCAGTTAAACGGTGTGATGTCAGCATGTCATGCATATGCATGAGGTGCATGAGGCATGCTGAATCACACCGTAACTCTTACATGGTCCATGTAAGACAGTAGGGGGCATGTCCGTAGGCTAAGCCCTGCAAGCAGACACGGCCCCGGAAGTCTAGAATGGCAGAAAGTAAACAGCCACGAGAGAGGCCATGGAAATGTGAATAAACACACTACACAACACATGCCCCCACAGACCAGCAATGTAAAAAGTGAACAGATGTTATAAAATGAAAATGAAAACTGTTTTATTTTTTTTAAAACCCCGTAAATGTTTGCTACTGCATGCGCTCGTGTGCGCGGGTGTGCTACTAGCGCAACTGCAGTTAGCAATCAATGGGGAAAAGGATATAAGTACTAAATATGCAAAGTAAACCAAGAAGTAATAGCATACTGGTAGAGTTGTCGGCTTAAGAGCAGGCAGGCAAGGTTCGAGCCCACACAACAACCTTTTTTTTTTTTTTGTAAATAAGCACTAAAAAGGCCCCTGACAGTATTGTACAAATGTAAAAGTATTTCCTTTTGTAAAATGGAATGAAATGGAGCATATATTTTCAAGTAATACAATAATACAAATATTTAGAAATGTACTGATAACTAAGCTGCTGTGAGACAGAGTGCCCGTAGCTGAGTAGTGTTTCAAAGGCTGCAAATTGCGTGTCCGTAGCTAAGCACTGGTTTAACAGGCTCAAACTGTGTGCAACTAGCTGTGCTTAGCTTAACATGCATGTTACTAGCCAATTAAGGTTTAACCCAGTGCACACCGTTTGCGCGGAGGTGCGCGCCGCGCCCACAAGCTAACTGCCGGTGCGCATGGGTGAGCTCTGCGCAAACGAGCGCAGACCTGGTTATAAGTGCTTAAAAGTGCCTTTGGCATGTTTGATTGACAGGTCCTGTACTCATTTCTAGACAGTCATAAAAATTAAAAATCAGTGGTCAGATTTGAACCCAGGATACCATGCACTAGAGTCAAGGTACTAAACCACTAAGCCATGACAACAGTACTTAGAAATGCAGAAATATCATATATATAGGATGTAATCCAAAATGGAGCATGATAAAGCAGTTTCTGTGAAGTAGATACAATTCCAAAACGGCCAAAAATAGAAATGTGCGGGAAAATCGGCATATATAAGCCCCATAGGCGGGAATACACAGCATAAACGATTGTAGAATAGACCTGCAGGCAGAATGAGTGGAGTAGGGGAGGGACATTGCTTTCGAGTACAGCGGTGGGGCATTGAAGAGTACAGATACATGGTCTGGCTCCTAGTTCACCATCATGAGGCCCAACTCATGCAGGGCCAGGTCTCATGGGGAGCATACAGGGCGGAGGCATGGGACCAGTTGGCTCATGATCTCACTAGTGCTACTGGGATTCCACATACTGGTGAGCAGGTCCGTCACCACCATTTGGACCTGAAGTGACGTAAAGAAGACCAGTTGACCCAATGGATCCAGGAGGTCCGGGATATGCCCAACGCCCCACTACTGAGTAAGTTACATTTTACTTATGTATGTAAGGAATTCAACTAGCTGATACCATGGAGATGTGTATTCCAATATTACTTGTTTTGTATTACAGCTGCAGGTGTCCGCTCTGCAAATCACAGGGCACATGACCGCAGGCTGGTGCGGCTGCACCACCATGCAGGTTAGTAACCCCACCTAGTACTTGTAAATAAATATTATAGTGTAGCACGTAGCAGAACACTGCAGTGTATTGATTAAAAGTAATAGAATATGCAAGTAACAAGTGAAAGTCTGCAGGTATGGCTGCAACAAGTTCATCAGTATGCAAGTGAAACTGGAAATATAATTGATAGAAATAAATAGTTCTGTAATACAGATGTCCCACCATTAATTAAATGTAGTATAACCTGCAGCAGTCTCAAGAGTACAGCTTCAGAAGCTGAGTTAATCACATGTGAGATATATCCCCTGTTGAAATGCTGAATCATGACAGAAGTGAGGCTGCTGGAAAGTGTTTGAATCACCACAGGTCTAATATGTGAACAAAGTCTAGAAGTACCAACCTGAACTGTGAAATAGCAGGATGTGTGAGAGTGACAGAAAGGGTCATGTATCAATAAATAAAGTAGTAATAACTCCTGAATATATAAGCCTCATTGTGGTTCTACAGAACTAAATGCATGTGGGAATTAAAAATTAACATCCCAAACTGATTTCAGTGTGTCTGAATCTTGAATGTTTAAGCCAAAATCTGTATATGGTGATGACAGTCAACAATTTTCAGATAGAATGAATGATTGTCTGACATACTAAACATCCATAGTTGTCCCCTGCCCTGTCATCAAAGTGTAGCAGGATGATGTATCTGATCAAATTCAAAATAGCTAGGATAGTGATGTATCTGTAACAGGTCTAGCATGACAGTCAATTAAAAATCATTTGGAAACTATCACCCACAAGTTAATTGTGTTTCTATTACAAATGTATATTAATGTATAATTTATGAATGTGTCATCATTTTCTTTCTCCACCCCCACCCTATAATTGCAAATTAAAAAACTCACTAAATATTGGTATGTAAACATTTCATTAACCATGGACATTTGTCCTGTCGTTTCAAAAATATATGCATGTCCGTTGTTGCATGTGCCCTGTTCATACCTGCAAACCTGATGGCCTGTTGCCATTAATCAACCCTGCATGTTGCTTGATTGTGTATTTCTGTTCAAATAATGCATGTGATATTGATATGCCTGTTGATCAATGGTGTTAATATCCGGGTGTTTGTTTAATGGGAATACCAATGTATGCTGTTACAACTAATTTGAATGGAATAATATGCTACTAACCCAAACTAACATAACATACTCACAAACCTAGAACGTTTGGGAAGGCGGGTCCCAGCGGACCCACCTCTCCCACCTCATCTGGCGATTGCACCTGGCACTAGTGCCCAGGCTGGACCCTCCTCCGGTGGCCCTGTGCCACCTTCGGGTGGAAGCGCTGAAGGGGATGGGGCCTGTCCCCCCTCTGCAAGCGTGGCCGGAGGAGCCCGTCCACTCACCCTCCAAGGTGTCCGGTCTGTGGTGCGAAGGGAGATTCAAGACTCTGTTCTTGGGCCCCTACGCCAGCTTGAGGCCTGGGTGGCACAGCTTATGGGCATGCCCGTTGTCCCGCCTGCACAGCCCCCAGCACAGCCCCATCCTGGGCTGTGAAGGAACAGTGGCAACTGCCTATGGGTGGGGATATCAGTTCCACTGTTGCCATCTGTGGGCTCATGTGCCCTGGATATCCCAACCTCCATCCCTGTCAATTGTGTAACCCCCCCACATGTGTCATACACCGACCCTGTATGCGTCTTGTCTGTTAACCTACCCAACCTACCTCCCCAGCTATACCGACTATCTTCACCTGACATACCACTCTCACCTGATAAAAAAAAAAAAAAGGGCACTCTGTACCCACAAAAAAATTACGCCCCATACATAGCTGTCCATGTTGCACACATGTCCGCTGGACATTGAAACTGTTAATTACAATTGGCTGTACAACAGGTATTAATATGTCCTGACACCTCTCTCAGGGGTGGAAGGTTTCAAATGTCACACCAAATTACATACAAATGCACAGCTGTTGCTGAGAAAGACATGGGCAGCTATGGGCCTCACCTACATCCTTCCTGCAAATCCCAAGCTTGTTTCCCTACTGTCTTACCCTCTTTGTGACCCCTTTTTCACCACTTTCCTGTCACCCCTTTTTCTTTTCTTTCAAAGAAAATAGCGCGGGTGTGCGCTTGTGTGTGCAGAGCTAACCGCCAGTGCGCATGCGTGAGCTCCGCGCAAACGAGCACAAACCTGGTTTTAAGTGCTTAAAAGTGCCTTTGGCACTTTTGATTGACAGGTCCTGTACTCATTTTGAAAGAAAAATAAATTCCCACTGAAAATCTCGAACCCAGGATCTTGGTAACACTAGTCTGTATGACCTACCACTAAGCCATGACTCTCATATAAGAACATAGTGCTAAAATAAATATAACATGTAATAGTAGGAATCAATATAAAGGCAATATAGAATGTGTACTACCCAAAGCATGTCAGGTAGATTTTTAATGCCCGAATTACTGGATTCCCATACTAGTTTAGTATTAACAGAAACAGCCCTGCTAATTGTTAGCTTGTACATAATAATGTAAGGTAATGTACATATATGAAAGTATTATATGTACACACACACACACACATATATATATATATATATATATATATATATATATATATATATATATATATATATAGATATATATATATATATCCAAATAAAACAAACTTGTAAAAACAAAAAGTGGCAAACGACGAGTTAAGCTGAAATACTGGAACACAAGTTCTGCACAGACGGTAACAAGAATATAATAATTTTTTATTGAAATGAGCGCTTTCGGTAGAGAGCAATCTCCCCACCTTCATCAGACAACAAATTATTTAAAAAACAACCTTTTATATCTCCCTGACCTCATGTCAATTAGTTACCATGATTACCACTAAATTGATTAATACAACAATGATTAAATGTGTTTTTTTAAAAACTTCCTTATATAAAATATTCACTTTAAAATTCTGTCACAAGCTCAGTTAAATACTCATGAATGTAACATCAGAGTGATGGCACCTGACAAAGGAGGTGGGTTGATTTTCATGGATCAGTATGCATACGAAAACAAAATGGTTCAACATTTACACTCGGACTCCTATGTGGAAGCTAGCATTAATGAGGTTAATAGATCGTACAGTAAGATCAAAGGGACATTAGAGGACTTGTTCCTAGAGGGTATTATTGACAACGATACCTTACAATATATCACCATGTTAGCACCCAGGATCCCTTCCATGTTTGGCACACCCAAGATTCACAAAGATCTGGTGGACCCCCCTTTTAGACCAATTGTGGATGGTAGGGGTTCAATCACGTACGCTTGTGCCAAACTAGTGGACAGCATTTTAAAACCCATACTGAAACTAGAAGCACAAATTTGCAGAGATTCTTGGGGCTTTTTGGAGAACATTGGCAAAATTCCACTTGATCCATCTCACATCTTTCTTGTGGTTGACATAAAAGATTTGTACACCGTGATCCCACATCAGGTAGGGGTGGAATGGACTGTGGACTTTATGCTCCGTAAAGGGGCATCAAAGGATCAAATGCATTTGGTGAAAACACTTTTGGATTTGATTCTTACTAACAATTATTTAGTGTTCAACAACAAACACTACTTTCAAACAACAGGTATTGCCATGTGTTCTCCCTGTGGCTGCACTTTTGCAAACAGTGTGTGAGCACAATGGGAGGACCAATGCTTGTTCCAAAACCAACTTTATCAGGTGAATGTCTCTTGGTACACAAGGTACCAAGATGACATGTTTTTTCTATGGAAGGGGTCCCGTGAATCAATACCTAATTTCATTGACAACATTTCCAAGTCAACCAATTTTCTGGAATTCACTTACTCCAGTGATGACAAGGAAATAACATTTGTGGATGTTAGAATAAAAAAAGACTTAGTGTCCAATAGATTGATTTCAACAATTTTCAGAAAATCAACTTTTTCAAATACATACTTACATTTCACCAGTTCACATCCGATCCATCAAAAGAGGAGTGTTGTCAAAGGACAGTTTGTCAGGGCAGCCAGGATGGTCTCTGAACATGAAGACTTCCTGGGGGAATGTGAGAACATCTCTTCCATGTTCTTGTTGAGGGGTTACCCAAACATATTTGTCGATAAAATTCGACAAGAAGTAATTTCAAAAAGGGAATCTGGCTATTTTCAACCAATACTTAGAGAAGGAACAATAGTCATCAAAACTAAAGACAATGTTAATGGAAGTTTTGTTGGCAACATTCCTTTTTTGTTCACTTTCAGCATAGATTTCAAAGCCATTAAAAACATTTTTATTAAAAATTGGAGGGTATTGATGGAGGACCAAGAGCTTATTAAATGTTTTGGTGAAAGGCCTAGGTTCACTTACAGAAAGGGGTACAACCTAAAGAACCTATTGGAGAGATCTAATTACAAGTCTAACAAAACCATTAAGGGGATGAATAAATGTGGATGTTGCCCATATTGTAAATTCATCTTAGTTGGCTCAAGGGTATGTATGGCAGGGACAGAATATAGAATCAATGGTAGATTCAGTTGTAATTCAAAAGGAGTGGTCTATGTGGCAACTTGCAGGCAATATCCTGCATTTTACATCGGAAAGACCAATAGACCCTTCAAGAAGAGGATTTACGAGCACGTTCACGCCATTAATATCAGGGACGTGAATAATGCTCTTGCGAAACATGTCAGCCAATACCCTGACCACTCGTTCCTATTTACAGTTATACAACAAGTGCAGCCATCTATTAGGGGGGGTCCTTGGCAATTACAACTGGAAGAACAGGAGGTGTTTTGGCAAATCCGCACCTCATCATACATTTTCCCTGGGCTTAACGAGGTAGTGTCAATCAAATGCATATTGAAATTAAAAGCTCTCAAGAGATAGGATGGGGGTAGTCAGAAGGACACATTTCTTCAACTATAAACGTTTAATCCTAATTTTTGATTTTCAACTTTTTAGGTCACATTTTAGGTGCAATAATATATGTATATGTTTGGCGTTTGTTTATCTCTTTATCATTTTTCACTCACTTTATCAACATGCACAGAATTTGTGTGCATTACACTAAGAGGAATATGTTTGTAGCTAACACATGGTACTGTGATAGCAGTACCAGTCATGTTAAAATGCAAAATGCTTTACTATCAGTAATATTTATGCATGGTTAGATCTAACCACACAATTTTTTAACAGTCGGCTATTGGACAGTTTTGGGCTGTCCAGCCTTTATTAGAGGTACTATGGAGTAGTCATCATTTATTATGGTTAGAATTCATGCATTTCTAAAATGTTTGGGAAGTTGTTCATTCTTTTTAAATCAATGATGGACGATCACATTAACACCAGTACTTGTTTGCTCATGGGTCTGCCTTCCCTCGTGCTTGTTGCCATTTGCGATATACACATATTTAGTATAGTTAGTTATATTGAAAAGGATTTTGTAAAGAAATGGGTTGTGTAAATTCACACCACATTTATTTATAGTATATTTATTTAATAGGATCAACACAGTCCTTCTTTTATTACCACACAGTGTCCAATTGCATAGTCTGAACCTGTATAATATGTAAAACATTTTTAAAAACAACAGATTACACATTATATATATTATATTATATTATATTACATACATTTTATATCACATTTTTATGCTTTTTAAAATATGTCAAAGTGGTTTAAAGATGTTCCAAAAAATGCATTCATTGATTTCTTTTGCGTTTCTTTTGCGTGCCATTTAACTGAGTATTTTAACTGAGTATTTAACTGAGTTTGTGACAGAATTTTAAAGTGAATATTTTATATAAGGAAGTTTTTAAAAAAACACATTTAATCATTGTTGTATTAATCAATTTAGTGGTAATCATGGTAACTAATTGACATGAGGTCACGGAGATATAAAAGGTTGGTTTTTAAATAATTTGTTGTCTGATGAAGGTGGGGAGATTGCTCTCTACCGAAAGCGCTCATTTCAATAAAAAACGATTATATTCTTGTTACCGTCTGTGCAGAACTTGTGTTCCAGTATTTCAGCTTAAGTCGTCATTTGCCACTTTTTGTTTTTATATATATATATATATATATATATATATATATATATATATATATATATATATATATATATATTAATACATATGAAATATAGTGGTAGGTGTCAGTATTCATACACACTCACTACAGGAAACAGTGAAGATAAATGCAGCAACCAGAATCTGCAACACAGCCTGACTCCTGTGAGACTTATTAACCCTTTTAACTGCTTAAAGGTGCCTTCAGCACTTTGATTGACAGGCCCTGTACTCAATTTGAAAGCAAAATAAAGCATACTCTTAGGCCCTACCACAAGACCATTGTAACACTAGTCTGTATGACCTACCACTAAGCCATGACTCTCATACAGAAATATAGTGCTAAAATAAGTAGAACATGTAATAGTAGGAATGAAGATAAAGGCAATATAGTATGTGTACTACCCAAAGCATGTCAGGTAGACTTTTACTGTCCTAATTACTGGATTCCCATACTAGTGTAGTGTTAACAGAAACAGCCCTGCTAATTGTTAGCTTGTACTTAATAATGTAAGCTAATGTACATATATGAAAGTATGTATATGTACACACACACACACACATATATATATATATATATATATATATATATATATATATTAATACATATGGAAATATAGTTGTAGGTGTCAGTATGCATACACACTCACTACAGGGAACAGGTGAGAGAAATGCAGCAACCTGAATTTACAACACAGCATGAATCATGAGAGACTTACTAACCTTCACACTCACAGAACACTGTCGACAGCATACCAGCATGGTCCACGCCCTTACAATCTGAAAGGGCAACGCCTATCTCACATACCCATTATAGCACTGTCCAGAAATCACAGTGAGACATGCAATCAGTACACAACTGGCTGCATGCAATTAGCAAATGCTGCCTTACAATTGGTGCAGAGGCCATCACATGGACCTATGCAGATACCTACAAAAGCATCCAGTACTAACACTCCACACATGCAATGCATTCATTGCACCAAACTGACAGAGAAAGAGAGAGAGAGAGAGAGAGAGAGAGAGAAAGAAAGAAAGAAAGAAAGAAAGAAAGAAAGAAAGAAAGAAAGAAAGAAAGAAAGAAAGAAAGGCAGTGATAAAGAAAAAAAACTGCATGATCACAGCAACAAAACCAGCAGCAGCAGCAAACAGCAATTAGCACCAGTGACACAGCAACAGCTGACACAAACACAGGTAATGCAAAGTAGCAGGTTAATACTGTGTTTACTGTGAAACCTCCAAATGTATCATAGTTCACTATCTATAGCTATGTCCATGAGATAGGTTGTGTGTACATAATCCTGATATATATACATATGTAATATTGCTGTACATGTCTTCCATACTTAAAACTTCCATAGCTTAGAACACAAGGCCAATTATGCATATGATGCAGTAGTTCCCAGGGTCAGTAGATGTTCCTCCTCATTGGTGTGGGACCACTGTGTATGTATGGCACTGTACAGGTACATATCCTGTAGTATGGCCAGGGTTTAATATCAGTCTGTAATGTGGTGCTATGTCCTCTAGGGGTGAATGTATCACACATCCAGGGATACCATTTTGTAACAGTGATGCTGTGTGTTCTGCAATGTTGAGGGTGGCCCTCACCTGGACATGTGAGATGATAGGGAGGTTACATTCATCTGTGATAACTAATTCCACTTGTGTAGGAGAATGGGGGGGATACCTGCACCTAAACTGTCTGCAACAATATTGCCAATATCTGTGCATTTGGTGGAATGTGAAGCATCTTACCACTGCTGACCACAGATGCCTTGCCTTCATATGAATCTGCTCTGTGCTGCAGTAGCCTCCTGCTATTGTTATACAATGTGCCTGTATCTGTAGTCCACTGGACAGGATAAATAAGTAGTGTGCATACGGTCTGGGTTAGATATGTGTGTACACATTACATGCACTATGTGGGATGTCTGTGGTAAGCTTTTGCAAAGGGGCCAGCAGTGTGTGTTGTGGCTTCCACTGGCCCAGTGGGCTGCATGGATAGCATCACAGTCCTAACTAGTGAATAACTGTGTAATTACATACATACATAGCAAGGTAGTGTACTGTGCTTGTGGTGTTGTTGGGATATGTATATCCAGGCTGAGTAATGTGTGTCCACATCACAGTGTTGGATGGCAACACACATACAGTATGTTGGGATGAACACCCAGAGTGTTTCAGAAGTGTTGCCTGTGCAGAAATATCTGGCCATTACCTGCATCCCCACAACACACACACATGCAACATATGGCAGAAGTAGTATAGCAGTACACATAGGTTCATAGGTTCATACTAGGCTATTTGCCCTAGGGCATTGATAGGCCTAGCCAGAATGTGTTTGTCTTTTGCCACCCAATTAAAATTTATTTTGCTATGCCCTTTTCCAAGGTTAGTATAATGTGCCTCTGTCTAACAGTGACATAGAAGTGATACCCGGGGTACAACTATGATCTCCCATCCACTCATCCAGATTCCTATGGAAGAGAGTCAATGAGGGACTCTGCCTAACCTGTACTGTGAGTTCATTACAGAGTGAAGGGAGCCTCTGGGTTATGAATCTGTCCCTCCAGCATGTCCTATTTATTTCAGTGCTAAGGTTCAGGTCTCTTGAGCGTGTGGCCGTATGGGATTTTGATTTCCTGAGGTGCAGCATGTCCATTACTTCTGGGTTGGACATGGCTGTATACATCAGGCACAGATTGCCTCTGAACAGGCAGTATGCCACTGAGTCCAGCTGGATTTTCTTTAACCGGGCAGCATATGGCATCTGTTTGAGCCCTTTGATCCTCTTGATGAGGTACTGTTGGGGTTTTTCCAGTTGCTGTAGGTGTCTGGTTACGCAGACAGTTGCCCATGGGTTCTCGTGTGGGCATCCGTGGCCGTACTGCCTCTGGCCGACGTGCCCAAGGAGGTATGTCAACCTCCACTATGTTTCGGACTGTTATGCAGGCACAGGTGCGTATGGAAAGGTACACCAGACAGGGTCTGAGGGAGCTGACAGCATGTTGCACAGCCATGACAGATGGCATGCGTGACATTGCGAATGCTATTCATAATTTCACAGATGTCATTGACAGACATTGTGGGGACATACAACAGCTGCTCCACAACCAGATGTCCATGGGCCAGGGCAATGGTGTGCATTTGCGGTGTCGACGTGGCCGTATGCCGGCAACAGCACCAGCTGGCAGTCGCCGACGACGACAACAGGCCCACTCACGCACCTCAAGTGCCAGCAGCAGCTCCAGCAATGCTGGGTTAGTGCTGTCATCAGGACGCCCCAGGAGACCACGTACACGTGGCTCTGGACAGTCCCAACAGGCAACTGTGTCCAGTCAACACACACCTGCTTCCGATGACAGTACCCAGTCTGGGTTAGTACTGGATATGGTCCATAGCACCCCTGCCAGGCACAGGTACCGTGTCCCTGCCCACAGACACTGATCTGGATGACCTGACAGGTGCAGTCTGTGGCTGTCCACAAAACCCTGTACATGGCAGCCATTATGTGGGACTGTGGCCGTGCTTACACACATGCAGAAATTTAACACCTAGGGCAAACACATACACACACACACACTGCACCAACACTGGTCCACCCTGTACTGCTGCCCTTCACAAACACACATACACACACATATCAATTGGTGGTACCAGTGGCTGGCTTGGGCATACCTAACCCACACCCTGTGCATATGATGACACTGTGCCACCTCCTGCATACTACAACATCAGTGCAGGAAAAGGTAAATACATTGCTGATGCACAGGGTGACTACATAGATGTGTATAAGTAGTAACATAACGTAACTGAGGAAAATAAACGACTTCACCACAAAAAGAACTCTCACCGCTCTTACTCCGGTACCAATCACCACTGCTTCCACGTACTAGTAGCACGCCTCAGTAAACACAGACCGTGCTACTAGTACGTGGAAGCGTGGTGAGCAGTGACGAGTAAGAGCGTGAGAGTCTTTTGTGGTATAAGTAGTAACATGTTGGTAACTGTTCACTGTTCCACTATGATTGTGTGTATATCCCAGCATTCCTGCTGCAGTAACTGTATGAATGTCCTGAATTGTTATCTGCACCCATACTACTTACCAAAGTGTACCAGCTGCACACCATCACATGCTACCATTGACTATGGGAATGTGCATCATGTGCTATATTGTAGATTCAGCTATATGTATCTGTTCTGTCACACATGCATTTACAAACACCCTGCTACCCCCACACATGCACACGCTCACCTGCCATTTCCATTATTTATTATCCTACATGAGTAGCTGTCGACACATGACAGGTACACATTTGAAAAGTGCACTATTTGGATTACTATCGATTTCCTCCTCTCTACCTGTACTCACAGGGTGCAGGCAACCTCATTAGTTTAAAAGTGTAATGTGCGTCAGGTACTGTGGTTCCCTGATTGCCACATCCAACATGTTTTCCATACGGAAATGCACACACAGAAACATCCCACATCCACACACTTGCCACATTCAGGTTTCAAAACACTATCTAGGTATGTTCTGGTACATGTGCGTGTTACAGTAGCATGTAGCACTATACTGAGTACTGGCAGTTGTCTGTTGTCATGTTGTTTGTATAGGGTGCTGTCAACATCACTGTTTGTTAAGGGAAATGTGCACCCTGCAGTGCGTAGCCCCATTTGGCAAAAGCCACATCCCACCCCAGCATTGTGCACACACTAACCCCACTCACACTAAAACACATACTTTCCACTTGCAAGATTCAAACCCATACCTAACTGTGTTATGACACTAAAGACAGACACATTAGCAGAGTGCGCTATTTGCATTAGTGGGAGAAATCCTTTCTAATGCTGTACTTAGAGGGTGCTGACATCATCTGTGTTTAGGAAGAGGGATGTGCACCCTGTAGTGTGTTCTCCCAGTTGGCAAAAGGCACTTTTCCCTCACAGCATTATGCACACACACAAATCCCACTCACACACATTCCCTTTGTAGGATTCAAACCCCTATCTAACTATGTTATGACACTAGAGACAGACGCATTAGCGGAGCGCGCTATACAAATTACTAGGGAGCTTTAATTAAGGTAATATAGTTATAGAGTGCTGACATCATCAGTGTTTCAAACGGGGAATCTGCATCCTGTAGTGTACTGTCACAGTTGCTAATAGGGGCATTTCCCACACACACATAGATGTGTTTGAGGTTTGCATATGTGGGGGATCCAGTACTCCAGTGTGATTAGTATATGGTTTGATTGCAACAATGAGGGATATACTTCAATTGGTGAGCATTTTGTACTCATGTTTGTGATGATCAGGTCTAGTATATTTTCCCCTCTTGTGGGAATGTTGACTACTTGTTCCATAGCTAAAGAGTTTCTGAACTATGGGAACCCTAGAGCTTGGGTATTGTGGCTTGAGTAATGTTCACAGTCTATGTTTGGGTAGTTGAAGTCACCCAGTATGATGGTGTTTGCAGAGAAATCTATACTCTCCTGTGTCGTCATGCAGGCTGTGTGGGATTCCTGAGTTTGAGAGGGTGATGTAAGAGCTCCTCTGTGTCTCTTTCTATGTGGTCCAGAGAGGTACGTCTCAGGTTGTTCACACCAGCATGGACAATGATTGCCTCATACTTGTACTTGCTGTGGAGTGACCTGAGTGCTTGTGTTATGTGGCACATTCTATCACCCGACAGGTAGCTAAATGTGACCCTCACCTTGCTCAGTCTGGAGAGCGGGACGTCAGTGTGTTTGACTATGGCATCACCTATTATAGGTGTGTCACACATTGTGTTTGGCCTTAATGGCTGTGCCTGTTAAGAACACTGACTTTGTGAGGTCTGTGTTGCTTGAGATATGTGTTCATGTGGGATGCAGCGTGTCTGGCCATGTCATTTCTGTCTGTGGTCTGGTAAGTATCACCTTTGGTGACATAGGTATTCATATGTCAGCTGGTGAGCATTTGCAGTGTTACCTACTGAAAGTGGTACAGCTTGTTTGTTGTACAATGGACTACATGCAGCCCTGCTTACAGTAGCTATGTTTGCATGCATGTTTCCTTGCAGTTACCCTGGAATACTGATCCGACCTGCCATGCAGAGTTACACAGCTTCTGTGGACTCCTAGTGACATCTGCATAGCTTACTATATGTATGTTCATGTCTCAATTGACAGAATGTCACTGTTTCTCCTGTGCACATGTATGTTGCCTCCACGTGAGCAGTCATATATGCCACTGCAGGACTCTAAACCTGATGATGCACACACTCGAAACATTCCTCAGCATGGAGAACATCGCTATCTGTGCAGTAACAGATACCGGATTCAGGGCTACCAACAGCACCCCAGCACTACCAAGTTATACCTCATACCATGCTTTTCAGGCCCAAAACTTGCAGAAAACCACAAAAGGAAGGGGTGTATTGATATTCATCCAAGATACCCACACCTCCAGGTTGGTGGAAAAGCACCAAACATCAGAGACTATCCATATGCAAGTAACAATGGGTAAAACTGCCTTCCAGGTTATAGCCTGCTACAGACCACCCTCACAAACACAAGAACCGCACTTGGCCTTCCTGAAAACAGTTGGAAATATGTAGGTCTGTCCATACACCATTATATTGGGTGAGTTAAACTACCCAAACATAGACTGGGAGCATGACTGTAGCTCCAACAGCCTAGCCCAAAGATTACTGGAATTTATATACCAAAATGCTATGGAACAACTTGTTACTACTCACACAAGAGGGGAAAACATACTGAACCTGATCATCACCAACATGGGGACTCTATGCTCCAGACCAGAAGTGTATCCCTCACTGGTAAGATCAGACCATAAACTAATCTCACTGGATATTCACATCCCAAGGCCACCCCCTGCACAGAAGAATACAGTCAACAACTCATGTAAATCAAGTTCACACTCCTCATAATTGATGTGGAAACCTTCAAAGCCCCCAGGCCTGTTGAAAATATGGACCAGACTGCAGATACCTGTATAAAGGCATTCTATGGACACCTTCAGGAATGCATGGATCATGCAATCCCAAATAAAAGCAAGACCCAATCCTCCAAAGGCAGACGTCCTGTGTGGTGGACACCAGCCATAAACAAAGTATACAATAGAAGGATAAAGCTACTAAATGATACAACAAACTCCCAAAATGTGAAGGCATCAGTGATGAGTATTAGAAGAAAATTACAGGCACTCATAAGATTGTCTAAGGCCATCTTTGAGAGAAGATTCCACAAGATACTGAGGATAATCACAAGGCTTTCTTTAGTTATGTTAGGAACCTGGGTGGTAATTCCCAGATATGCTCAGAGGTAGTTCAAGATGTCAAAAGAAACACCAAACACACAGACATTGCCAACATCCTAGTGGACAGGTTCACTGCTATCTTCTCCCCCCCTCCACACCAAAAGGGAAAATATTTCTCCCAGCAGAGTGCTGCCCCCCCTGACATCTCAGATGCTCAGGTAAGAGCTGCCCTCTCCAAAGCAATAAACACTGCATCAATGGGACCAGACAGTGTCCCAGGCTGTGTCCTACATGAACTCCAAGAAGAGCTACACCCAGACATAACACTACTGTTCAATCCCAGCCTTACTACATGACATGTGGCCAAAGAGTGGCGCACAGCAACAGTGGTCCCTCTACATTTAGGTGGTGCCTTAACGGATCCAGGACACTATCGCCCCATAAGTCTGAATAGCTTGGTCTGCAAAGCTATGGCAAGGATCACCATGAACCTCATAAATATAGATATTGGGGACCTACAGACACTGCATCATACACAGTTTGGCCTTGTTAATGGCAGATCTTGCCTCTCAAACCTGTTTGATTTCTTTGAAACAGTCACCAAGGCCACTGTCAAGGGGAAGGTGGTCTACACATCCTACCTGGACCTAGCATAAGCCCTTGATACAATACCCCACTTGTGCATTCTAGGGAAGCTCACCAGTGTACATATTAACCCCTATGTCACTACATATATTGCACAGTGGCTCAAGGGCAGAACACACATGGTTAGAATTGCTGGAGCCATGTCAGCCTCAAAACCAGTTACAAGTGGTGTCCCACAAGGCTCAGCCCTGGGATCTGTCTTGTTCAGTATATATTTATCAGAGGTACAGGCCAACATGGAAGGACTGTGGCTGAGCAAGTCGCAGATGACTGCAAACTGGATGCCATAATCAACTCTCCAGCCAACACACGCATCCTCCAAAAGGGCCTCTTAGAAACAGACGACTTGTGCCACAGCCATGGCCTCAAGCTGAATGACAAAAAGTGTATAGTCATCCCCTTTAGCAAAAACAAAGTGACCACAAAGTACCACATATGTGTTAATCCATTAAGTACAGAAGAAGGAATTATGGACCTTGGGGCACACAAGTTGATACCATTCTCTCATTTGACAACCACATGGCCAAAGTGGTTAGAAAAACATTTTATATAGGCCACCTCATCATGGAGGGATTCACATGTAGATCAGGGGGGAACATTGTGCCTCTTTACTCATCCCTCATCATGCCCATGATTGACTACAATGCCCCTGTCAGCATGTACCTTACCAGACACCTGCAGTAACTGGAAAGACCACAAAAGTACCTCAACAAGAGGATCAAAGGGCTCAAACATATGCCACATACTGACTGGTTAAAGAAACATCAGCTCTACTCAGTGGCATACTGCCTCTTCATAGGCAATCTGTGCCTGACATATAAAGCCATGTCAAACCCTGACTTAATGGTCATGCTGCACTTCAGAATATCCAAATCCCATCAAGCTACACGCTGGAGAGACTTGAACCTCAGGAGTGATGTACATAGGACATGCTGGAGGGACACATTCATAACTCAGAGGCTCCCTTCACTCTGGAATAGTATCCCAATACAGGTTAGGCAGAGTCACTCAGTGACTGTCTTTAAGAGGAATATTAATGACTGGATGGGACATTGTAGGTTTACCCTGGGTATCAGTTATGTGTCACTGTTAGACAGAGGCACAGTATACTAACCTTGGAAAAGGGCATAGCAAGATAGATTTACAATGCATGGTGAAAGCCACACACATTCTGGCTAGGTTTATAAATGCCCTAGGGCAGATAGCCTAGTATGAACCTATGAACCTATGTATCTTGTTCACCATTGGCTCTATGTGCTGTTAATCACCAATGCAATCTCAATACTATGGTAGCATGTGCAAAGGTCAGTTGTCAGTCACCTCTATGGTACAGTTGTGGAATATGTGAGTCATGTAGTAATGTCACAGCTGCCACATGTACACAGTCAACCCTAACCCCTACCCATGGATGTACAACACATGTATGAGATGGAAACACATAGCCAAACTGTGGACTAAGCACACTGAACCCAATACTGGCATAACCTGTCAGGTGGCATGAAATACTACAGTGACTGCAATACCAGTCTGATGTAGACCTACACTGACAGCAATACAAGCACGGGAACACCGGGCCATTCGTGGAGCCTAAGAATGGCATCCTGCCTGAGTGGCAGACACCTCTGCAGCTGGCACACAGGCATACGTTAGGCCTGAACACAGCACGCATAACACATAGCACATAAATCCTGTGTGCCAAACAAGCACAATCTGTACAGCTATACAACACTCCTGCTGCAGTTGTGTTAGGTACTTTTATTGTCCGGTACAGTGAGGTCATGCTCACCAGGCTGGACAAGGTGAAGGTCGCAGTGATATGCTCATGGAGCACTATGGTCCACCACATAACACAAGCATACAGGTCAGTCAGATGCATGGACACATATGACTCAGTCATTGTCCATGCCACTACAGCTGACGTGTGATGTCCCTCAGTGGAATACATGATAGAGAACATGGAAGGGCTCACTGAGCAAGTGGCACAGGCTGGTAGAACCCTGACCTTGGTTGGCATCATACCCTCACCAGGAATGCTGACATATTACTGAATGCTAATGAATTACTGTAGCTACAACACCCTAGCTGAAAGGTTCTTAGCATGCAGTCACTGCATTGCTATGGAACAACTTCTTACCACTCCCACAACAGGTGAAAACATGCAGCACCTGTTCATCAACAACATGTAGACTATATGCCCCAGACCAGGTGTGTATCCTCACTACTAGGTTGATAGCATCTACATCTCACACTGTATATACACATCCCACATGCAGCACCTGCACAGAAGACCCAGTCATAATGTTACCCAGTGCAAATACCATGTATTCACATGTGGCAGGCATCACACATGGTAACTATTGAAGGTCACAGGTACATCTGTGTATTTGGCACACACATACATCATGTGTGCATTGCCATAACTGGTTTAATCGATGTCATGCATTATTGTGAGAAACAAACCACACACATGGGCATTCTGTGTGAGCAAAACACACGTGACATGTCTGGAATCAAAAGCCATATATAATTGTGCTATTGTTTAGAAAGGGGTATGTGTATCCTGTAGTGTGTTTTCCCAGTTGCCAAAATGGAAGCTCCTTTCATACAAACTTACACACACACTAACCCCCCTTCACACACACTTGCTGGATTCAAACCCCTACCTAACTATGTTATGACACTAGAGATGGACGCATTAGCAGAGCGTGCTATTGGCAACAGACATACAATGCCTCTGTGTAGGCAGTATGTGACTGCATTCAGCTGTGGTGTCTACAGCCAGGCAGCATATGACATATGGCATATGACATATATTTGAGACCCTTTCTAACTCTTGGTGAGGTACCTTTGAGGTCTTTCTAACTGCTGCAGGTGCTAGGTAATGTACATCCCAAATGAGGCATTGTACTACATTATGGGTCTGATAAGGGAACAGTATAGGGGCACAATGACCTTTGTTGACGTAGATGTGAATCCTTTCATGATACAGTGTCCAATAAAGACAGTCTTCCTAGCCAAATTGGCAATGTGACTGTCACATAACAGGTTACTGTCCACTTGTGTCACTAGGTCCCTGATTACTCCTTCCATACATAATGGTTTACCACCTATGTGGTAATTTGTGTGTACCTTGTTCTGTATTTGGTGGTACATTCATACTGTCCACTGTCTTCAGGTCAGCGGGGTGGGGTTCCTGTGTGTGAGAGTGTGGTCTGTAGCATGCTACAGACTGTAAAGCAGTCTTGCCTACGGTTAGTTGCACATGGGTGGACTGCAATGACGTAAGCATTGTCAGTTAACTGGACATATAGGTGTCTGTGCTGAATATGGATACTCACCCTCCTTTTATGTTTTGTTCCAGGTTTTGTGGCCATAACACATGATATGTGGTATTACCTGGTAGTGCTGGTATGCTGTCACGAGGCTTGCAGCAGGTTTCTATCACTGGACAGACATCGATGTTCTCCATACTGGGGAGGGCCTCAGGAGCATGCATATTGAGGTTTACACATCTGGCATTGATCAGCATTACCCTTCTGTTTCTTTCCAGTTTTGTTTTCTATGGTGGTGGGTTAGTCTTTACGGCCTTGCCTACAAAAGGATCTCTGTAGGTTGCAAAAGCCTTAGGCAATATCCAGACGCCCATGAGTAACAGGTGCAAGCCATCCCTGGAACAGCAGCATGTCTCACTATGGAGTCACCTATTACAACTGTATCAGGCATGTTGTTTCTCCTTCTGTCCTGTGACTGTTTGGCACACCAGCTTTGTGTACTATGTGTTACATGTGCTATGTCTGGAGGTTGTTTTATTGGGTGTCTGCTTTGGAGGCTTGTGTTGGTGTTGTGTGTTTGTAATTAGGGCCTCTGGGAATGTTTTTGTGTTTATGTGTTTGGTTTACAGTCGTTGTAGGTCTATGTGGGACTGGGTTTGTGGTGTATGTGGTTACCTTGTCCTCCTAACTAGTTTTGACAGTACTGATTTGGGGGTGCTCAGGCTCCGGTTTGGCTACCTGGTTGCATCTATCACATATATTTGTATTTATTGGGGTGAGTTGTTGTTGTGTGTGTACTTGGGACAGGTGTCACATTGCCTCTGGATTCACAGATTCTACTTGTTTTGCCTGGCCTTAGTGGATTGTATGTGTGGACACATTTTATTGCCATACTAGTGATCACTGATTACTTCACTTTTTATGTTTGATCTATCATGTGGTAGCTTCCTCATTCTCTTCAATGGTTTAGTAATTGCTGGAGTCCAGCATGCCAGATGCCTGGGTGTATGGCATTGTGTCTTGTTGTTATTTGTGATTGCAGACTCCAAGCACTCTTGGCTGTGTTCATGGTATGCCTGTATAACATGTTCTGCAGTGTGTCCCATATTCTGGACTTGCACAGGGCCTTTCATGGATTCCACATTGGTTTGTATGGGTGCAAGCTATGCTTTATACATGTGTTTCACTGTGGTATTCTGGCCAGGGACTGGGGTCGGATGTGTAACTACAGTGTGATTACTCTATGGTCTGGTCTTACCAGTGAGGGATACACTTCTCATCTTGACATCCAGTACACATATTTCTGATTATCACATCCAGTATGCTTACCCCTCTTGTGGAAGTGTTACATTTTGCATGTCCATTTTGTTTGATGGATTCTGGGAAATTGTCTACAAATGTGTCGGTGCTAGTATAATACAAAGAGTATAGTGACAAACGTCTCAAAAGCTGACTTCACACTTCTTCAGGCTGAGATGGTATCCTTTAAGCCCACTGGGCCAGTGGAAACCACAACACACAATGGTGACTCCTTCACAGACGCTTTCTACGGACATCTCCAAGAAAGCATGGACAATGCAATCACAAATAAAACCAAGACCCTCTCCACCAAGGGAAAGCGGCCTGTCTGGTGGACCCCAGCCATAAACAAACTGTATAACAAATGAAGGATACTAATGCAAGACAGAGCTAAATCTCCTAAAGGGAAGGCAGCTGTGAGCAGCACTAGTAAAAAGCTACATTCTCTCATAAAGACATCCAAGGTCAACTTTGAGACAAAAATCACCAAAGACAATAAAGATAACCACAATGCCTTCTTCAGTTATGTCAGAAACCTGGGTGGGAACCCTCAGATATGCTCAGAGTTGGTACACAACAACATAAATTTCAGTGACCTGACAGATATTGGCAACATTCTGGCAGACAGGTTCAGTGCAATTTTCCCCCTCCCTCACCCCCAAAAGAAGATAGTTATCACAGCTGAATGTAACCTCACTGTCATCTCAGATGTCCATGTGAAAGCCGCACTCAGCAAAGACAAAAACACAGCATCAATGGGACCTGATGGTATCCCCAGTTGCATGCTACATGAAATCCAGAAGGAGCTAAACCCGTATATACAAATGCTATTTAACCTTAGCCTTGCTACAGGATATGTACCTGAACACTGGCGTACAGCAACAGTGGTCCCACTCCACAAAGGAGATGCCTCCACAGACCCTGGGAACTACCACCACACAAGATTAACCTGCCTTGTCTGAAAAGCTATGGAAAGAGTCAATATGGAGCTCTTAAACAGAGACATTGGTGACCTACAGACCCTTGATCCCACCCAGTTCAGCTTTGTACAGGGCAGATCCTGCCTTTTGCACCTAGTTGACTATTTTGAAACTGTCAGTAGGGCCATTGATGAGGGCTAAGCGGTCCACACAGCCTACCTGCACTTGGCTAAGGCCTTTGACACAATACGTAAAAACTAAGCCAGCAACAAGTGAGCCATGGCACAATTAGTAGTTTATTGAAACTACTGGAGACTTCATAAAAAGCTTACATAACAGACCGGTTTCAGCCTGGATTTCACCTGGCCTTCTTCAGTGTATAACAAAAAAGCTAACCAAAACGAAGTCTTATATAATGAATCAAAACATTTGATTGGTTGAAAAGACACATCCAATTCCTTAAGCTCATGAATATTCATGTAATGTTAAACAGTGTTTATACACTACAGAAAAATTCTTCTGTCATAAATATTCATTAAGCCCTGGGTTAAATAAGGCACCAAGTTTGGTAATCCATTTCTTTTCCTTTGCATCAAGTTTCTGATGCCAACCCGATTTATGAGTTCGATCACCAATGAGTTTATCAATAATAATGAAATGAAACTGAGCTGTTTGGTGTGTAAGTGTGTGTTTATATAGCGCATTTGAAGTTCTTTTGCATTTAATGTCATTCAAGTGTTCTGACATACGTAACCTGAAGGGTCGAGAAGTCTGACCTATATAGAAAGAATGGCAACTGCAGCAAGCCATGTAAATAGCCCAGTCAGTGTTACAGTTCGCAAAAAATCGAATATCAAAAACTGTGCTACTATTTCTACTACTGAATTCCTTAGACTTCAAAATATATTTACAATTAACAGAATGACCACAAGGGAAATAGCCAATCAGTTTGTCACCCAAAATAGTGGTCTGATATAACTGAGGTAGTATAGATTCAGAATGATGTTTGTAGTGATTAAAATGTCCTGCTAAATTTTTTCCTTTAAGAAAAGAAAAAGAGCATGTATTGGGAATAATTGTTTTAATATTACCATCCGCCTTCAGTATGTTCCAATTGTCCTTGACAATATCCATAAATCTATTAGTATTTCTACCAAATGTAGTTGTAAAACGTAATATATTCTTTGACAAAGATTTTCTTTTGTACATCAATAGATTATGTCTATGTAGACCCGAAGCATAATTTTGGGCCATGGTAACATACCCTGAACTATAACCCCTGTTTATGAATCTATTGTATAAATCCTGAGAGTGATGTTTGAAACTAACATCATCCGAGCAATTACGTCTAATTCTGATAAACTGTGATTTCAGAATGTTTTTGGCGATATGTTTTGGATGATAGCTGGAGGCATGGAGTAAGGTGTTATACTGGGGAAACTTCCTATAAACTTCTGTATTCAGGGTATTATCCTGATTTCTTGTTACCAAAACATCCAGAAACGTTATGGATTTCTGGTCATGAGTAATAGTGAACTGTATTCCCCATTTGTTGTCATTTAAATATTCCATAAATTCACGAAGATATTCGATGTCTGATCTCCACACCATCCAGCAATCATCCAAATACCTCCGCCAGATATTAATCTCAGGCAAAAACAAATTATGGGTACCATCATAAATCAGAATCTCCTCAATATAAGCCATGAATAGATCAGCATAGATGGGGGCAAAGGAAGCCCCCATCGCTGTGCCACTGATCTGTAAATAACATTCCTTATCATAGAAAAAGACATTTTTAGTAAGTACATGCTCAGTCAGATTTATCAGAAAAGTGTTGAAACCAGGTTGATACATATTAGACTTATAAAGCCAGTATTCAATAGCATCAAGACCAGCCCAATGAGGGATGTTGGTGTATAGTGAAATTACATCTAATGTGCATAGCCACCAATCCTCCTCTAACTGCATATCATTGACAATACTTAAGAATTGGGTGGTATCCTGTATCCTAGATCTGACCCATGGTAATAATGGTTTTAAATACCTTGTCAAATATTCAGAAAGGGGCTCAGTAAGTGATCCTATGCCCGACACAATGGGCCTACCCAGTGGATGTAAAGGGTCCTTATGTATCTTTGGCAAAAAATATATGAATTGTCTGGCAGGGTCAGTGATAGTTAAATGACTTAATGTTTTAGTTGTAATGATCCCATTGTCAACCGCAGAATGTAAAAAGTTATCAATTTGTTGTTTAAACACAGGGGTGGGGTCAAGTGGCATTTTGGTATAATATCGAGCATCACCCAATTGTTTGTGAGCCTCGATGTCATAGTCACTCCAATCCATCACCACCACTGCTCCACCTTTATCTGCATGAAGAATGACCTAATCTTTATTTCGTGCTAATTCGTCTAAACAAGATAACTCACTGTCTGTCATATTATTTGGCATTGGTTGACAAGTGTTAGACTGAAAATTTAAATCACTGAGTACACTGCGTAAGAAAAGGTTTACAGAGGGATGCATAGGAGGTGTAAATGATGAGGCATGATATTTAAAAGTATCCATTTGTTGCTGTTCTTCTTCCCCCTTATCCTGAAAAAACAATTTAAGGTTAATGAGTCTACAGAATGTAAATAAGTCTTGTGCAAAGGTGTCTTCAGGCACAAAAAAAACAGGGATAAAAGATAATCCTTTATTCAATAAAGATATTTGTTCAGGTGTTAATACAGTGCTAGAGATGTTACAGACATTGTTTACTTGTTCGTTAATACTTCCATCAAATTTTGTTTGACTTGTAACCCTTCTTGTGTTTCCTGCCACCTCTCCTCCCTCGATGTTGCCTAAAGGGGATGTGTAATTTTTACGTTTAGGAGTGGGGGACTCCATGGTGTGCTGTGTTTCTGTGTCAGTACCTGATGAAGTGTCATAATCAGTTGAATCAGTATTATTGCCACGTCCTTTTAGAATGGAACGTGGACGTTTCCTTTTGGAACTGGATGAATTTCTATTGTGCACATCTTGAAATCTTACATGTCTAGTGTATTTGAAGGGTTGCCCCTTCTCGTAGTCAGACAGATCACGAGAGAATTTTTTAAGTTTTCTTTCTTTAAGATGAGTGTCAAAATTTAGCAAATCAGAGCTAAGTTTTGATAATAATGCAGAAAAAAATGTATCATTCTGATACTGATTACAATCATCTATTAATTGTAACACTTTGGACGTTTCTTTGTCAATAATCCTGGTATAATACTTGGACAGAGATTCAACAAACTTCATTGAACATTCTTGTTGAATGGATAGCCATTCCGTAGTTCAAATATCATCAGGGTCGGCGACCAAAGGCTGAATTTTGACCCTCAGACCCCTAGGACAAATGCCTTTGGCCAAATAAGCTTTAAGTAGTTTAAAGTGCCAAACACAAGATCTGAGTGTTTTCATATTTTTGTTTAAATCATTAAATAATTTTTCACTGTCTTTGGCGATACCAACGGGCAGATCTATTGAAGTTCTATAGTGGTTGAGACAAACAGAGAATACACTAAATTTCGGGGGCTGTTTTGATCTTTTTGCAATAAACTTTGTCCAACTAGCTGTTGCAAGCATCATTTTTTACAGGAACGGACAGTGCGAATTATCAGGTCGTTGGACATTTAATTTTGAGTTGCGAATGTGATTACTAGGTCCTTACATTATTAATATCTCTTTTTTACACATGTATGAGCAGGGATATAACTTCAATTTTCACTTTTGAATATTATTGAATTTTGTGTCAAACTGGGACTGCTTCTGGTCAAATACTTTTCTATGGTCATATCAGTGGACGGTTATTGCTGTTTGCTTATGATTATATAAAACTATTTTTTCCACTATCTCTGCAATTATTAATGAGGTATTATAATGAATGTTTCAATAACAGCTGGATAGTATCTCTACTAATGAAACTAATTAGTGGATTAATGAGAGTGCCTATATCTCATGTGCAGTAGGTTTTCATATACATATATTCATAAGACTTACTTGGGATGTGCTTTTTTCAATGCTGTATATTGGTTGAAGGCATTCTTTAAATATTGCATATGTTGAAACAAAATTGAGACCTAAGTGGATTTCCACTTGTTTTTTGAATTAATATATTAGTCACCTATATGTTTCAGTTATAAGCATTTACATCAACCTTATTATTATTCAAGAGTATAAATATAAATATTTTGGTCATATTGTTCACTGGATTTTTATGATCATATTTGTTCTAAACATAATTAATGCACTATCTTGAAAGACATCCAAACCAAAAAATATATAATCCAATTCTAATACTTGGGCTTTTGATATCATTCAGGGTCTGACTTCTAACATTTTTCTTTGGTTTTGTCTCTCGGACCTCTAAATCAAAATTATATATTATTGGTCTGATTATATTAGAATTATTAGCATAATAATTCTTTTATATTTAAGGTGCTTGACATTTGATCTGTCCTAGTCAATGGATAGTGTGTATGGGATGCTATAGTGTTTATTCATCCTAATTTGATTTTTTACACCATTATTGTCCTGTGTTTGACGTGGCTACAGCTTGTACAATATTGCACAAACTGGAATATTGCCATTATTGTCCGATTATTACTTTTTGTCTGTCTGGATACAGGGCGTGGTTGTTTTTCATATTAACACGGTATTGATTTTTTATATCAATACACTATTGACTCTATACCTATAATGGATCTAAACAAAATATTCTTGGATTTATCATCCGATAAGGATGATCTTGCACCTTTTGGTATTGGTCATGGTTCTGATGGTTCTGTAAATACCAGTTCCATGAAGCCAGAACAACAATGTGAAAAATTATTTAATGATTTAAACAAAAATATGAAAACACTCAGATCTTGTGTTTGGCACCTTAAACTACTTAAAGCTTATTTGGCCAAAGGCATTTGTCCTAGGGGTCTGAGGGTCAAAATTCAGCCTTTGGTCGCCGACCCTGATGATATTTGAACTACGGAATGGCTATCCATTCAACAAGAATGTTCAATGAAGTTTGTTGAATCTCTGTCCAAGTATTATACCAGGATTATTGACAAAGAAACGTCCAAAGTGTTACAATTAATAGATGATTGTAATCAGTATCAGAATGATACATTTTTTTCTGCATTATTATCAAAACTTAGCTCTGATTTGCTAAATTTTGACACTCATCTTAAAGAAAGAAAACTTAAAAAATTCTCTCGTGATCTGTCTGACTACGAGAAGGGGCAACCCTTCAAATACACTAGACATGTAAGATTTCAAGATGTGCACAATAGAAATTCATCCAGTTCCAAAAGGAAACGTCCACGTTCCATTCTAAAAGGACGTGGCAATAATACTGATTCAACTGATTATGACACTTCATCAGGTACTGACACAGAAACACAGCACACCATGGAGTCCCCCACTCCTAAACGTAAAAATTACACATCCCCTTTAGGCAACATCGAGGGAGGAGAGGTGGCAGGAAACACAAGAAGGGTTACAAGTCTACAAAATTTGATGGAAGTATTAACGAACAAGTAAACAATGTCTGTAACATCTCTAGCACTGTATTAACACCTGAACAAATATCTTTATTGAATAAAGGATTATCTTTTATCCCTGTTTTTTTTGTGCCTGAAGACACCTTTGCACAAGACTTATTTACATTCTGTAGACTCATTAACCTTAAATTGTTTTTTCAGGATAAGGGGGAAGAAGAACAGCAACAAATGGATACTTTTAAATATCATGCCTCATCATTTACACCTCCTATGCATCACTCTGTAAACCTTTTCTTACGCAGTGTACTCAGTGGTTTACATTTTCAGTCTAACACTTGTCAACCAATGCCAAATAATATGACAGACAGTGAGTTATCTTGTTTAGACGAATTAGCACGAAATAAAGATTTGGTCATTCTTCATGCAGATAAAGGTGGAGCGGTGGTGGTGATGGATTGGAGTGACTATGACATCGAGGCTCACAAACAATTGGGTGATGCTCGATATTATACCAAAATGGCACTTGACCCCACCCCTGTGTTTAAACAACAAATTGATAACTTTTTACATTCTGCGGTTGACAATGGGATCATTACAACTAAAACATTAAGTCATTTAACTATCACTGACCCTGCCAGACAATTCATATATTTTTTGCCAAAGATACATAAGGACCCTTTACATCCACTGGGTAGGCCCATTGTGTCGGGCATAGGATCACTTACTCAGCCCCTTTCTGAATATTTGACCAGGTATTTAAAACCATTATTACCATGGGTCAGATCTAGGATACAGGATACCACCCAATTCTTAAGTATTGTCAATGATATGCAGTTAGAGGAGGATTGGTGGCTATGCACATTAGATGTAATTTCACTATACACCAACATCCCTCATTGGGCTGGTCTTGATGCTATTGAATACTGGCTTTATAAGTCTAATATGTATCAACCTGGTTTCAACACTTTTCTGATAAATCTGACTGAGCATGTACTTACTAAAAATGTCTTTTTCTATGATAAGGAATGTTATTTACAGATCAGTGGCACAGCGATGGGGGCTTCCTTTGCCCCCATCTATGCTGATTTATTCATGGCTTATATTGAGGAGATTCTTATTTATGATGATACCCATAATTTGTTTTTGCCTGAGATTGATATCTGGCGGAGGTATTTGGATGATTGCTGGATGGTGTGGAGATCAGACATCGAATATCTTCGTGAATTTATGGAATATTTAAATGACAACAAATGGGGAATACAGTTCACTATTACTCATGACCAGAAATCCATAATGTTTCTGGATGTTTTGGTAACAAGAAATCAGGATAATACCCTGAATACAGAAGTTTATAGGAAGTTTCCCCAATATAACACCTTACTCCATGCCACGGGCTATCATCCAAAACATATCGCCAAAAACATTCCAAAATCACAGTTTATCAGAATTAGACGTAATTGCTCGGATGATGTTAGTTTCAAACATCATTCTCAGGATTTATACAATAGATTCATAAACAGGGGTTATAGTTCAGGGTATGTTACCATGGCCCAAAATTATGCTTCGGGTCTACATAGACATAATCTATTGATGTACAAAAGAAAATCTTTGTCAAAGAATATATTACGTTTTACAACTACATTTGGTAGAAATACTAATAGATTTATGGATATTGTCAAGGACAATTGGAACATACTGAAGGCGGATGGTAATATTAAAACAATTATTCCCAATACATGCTCTTTTTCTTTTTGTAAAGGAAAAAATTTAGCAGGACATTTTAATCACTACAAACATCATTCTGAATCTATACTACCTCAGTTATATCAGACCACTATTTTGGGTGACAAACTGATTGGCTGTTTCCCTTGTGGTCATTCTGTTAATTGTAAATATATTTTGAAGTCTAAGGAATTCAGTAGTAGAAATAGTAGCACAGTTTTTGATATTCGATTTTTTGCGAACTGTAACACTGACTGGGCTATTTACATGGCTTGCTGCAGTTGCCATTCTTTCTATATAGGTCAGACTTCTCGACCCTTCAGGTTACGTATGTCAGAACACTTGAGTGACATTAAATGCAAAAGAACTTCAAATGCACTATATAAACACACACTTACACACCAAACAGCTCGGTTTCATTTCATTATTATTGATAAACTCATTGGTGATCGAACTCATAAATCGGGTTGGCATCAGAAACTTGATGCAAAGGAAAAGAAATGGATTACCAAACTTGGTGCCTTATTTAACCCAGGGCTTAATGAATATTTATGACAGAAGAATTTTTCTGTAGTGTATAAACACTGTTTAACATTACAAGAATATTCATGAGCTTAAGGAATTGGATGTGTCTTTTCAACCAACCAAATGTTTTGATTCGTTATATAAGACTTCGTTTTGGTTAGCTTTTTTGTTATACACTGAAGAAGGCCAGGTGAAATCCAGGCTGAAACCAGTCTGTTATGTAAGCTTTTTATGAAGTCTCCAGTAGTTTCAATAAACTACTAATTGTGTCATGGCTCACTTGTTGCTGGCTTAGTTTTTACTTCTTGGTTCTGTATTTTGCCGTGCAACTCCCTACATGCAGGGGAACTTTGTTCTTTGACACAATACCCCACTCAGGCTTCATAGACAAGCTCAACAGCTGAAATATAAAACCATATGTCACAGGATAGGTTGCAAAATGGCTAAGAAACAGAACCCATAAAGTCGACATTGCAGGTGCCTTGTCAGATTCAAAGCCAGTTACAAGTGGTGTCCCACAAGGATCTGTCCTGGGACCCCTCTTATTTGGCATTTACTTTTCAGATGTGAAAGCAAACATAGGAGGGTTGTGGCTGACAAAGTTTGCAGATGACTGCAACCTAGGCACCATAGTGAATACATCAGCTGGCACATACATCCTACAGAATGCCCTCACAAAAACAGATAGCTGGTGCCGGAATCATGGCCTGAAACTGAATGCAACTGATGTGTAGTCATCCCCTTTGGGAGGAACAAAGTACCCACAAATTAACACATAGACAGCAACCCACTGAGCACAGAAAACAAATCAGGCACCTGGGGACCCATGTAGATAGTGACCTCTCGTTTGACACCCATGTTGCCAAAGAGGTTAGAAAGACTTTCTATCTTGCCCACCTTATCATGAAGGGTTTTCCATCCAGATCAAAGGAGGTCATTGTACCCCTATACTTCTCCCTTATCAGGCCCATGATTGAATACAAAGCCCCATTTGGTATGTACCTCACCCAGCACTTGCAACAGCTGGAGAGACCCCAAAAGTACCTTACCAAGAGGATCAAGGGTCTATAACACATGTCATATGCTTCCAGACTAAAGAAAATCCAGCTTTATTCAGTAGCATACCGCCTACTTACAGGTGACCTATGCCTGACATACAAGACCATGTCCAATCAGGATTTGGTGGACATGCTCCACTGCAAGCAATCCAAATCCACCAGAACCATGAGAGCTAAAGAACCTCAGCACATACATGTATAGGACATGCTGGAGGGACAGATTCATAACTCAGAGGCTTCTCACACTCTAGCACAGAATCCCAGTTCATGTTAGACAGAGTCCCAAACTGACTCTCTTCAAGAGAAATCTGAACAAGTGGATGTGAGATCGTAGGTTTACCCCAGGGGTCCTCCCTGTGTCACTACTAGACAGAGGCACAGTCAAGTTATTCAATTAAGAAAGGGGGTCATAATGTGTCACTACTAAGTCAGAGGCACAATATTCGGAATCTATTCTGTACACTTATTACCACTATAAGGGGTGGCAATAGCCACATCACTATGGCTAGGCTTATAAATGCACTAGGGCAGATAGCCTTGTAGTAAACTATGAAACTATGAAACTATGGTGTATGTGTAGGTATTTTCAGTCAAGCAATATAATGTGGTTTGGGGGGCTTGATATCTTCATGTATTCCAACATAGGCCTGGTGCAGTTCCTGCTATTAGGACAGTGGTCTGCAGCAAGCTATATAGTAGTAGGCAGTTTTAGCCATTGGTATTTGACCATGGCTAATCCATGCTGCTTCTTGTTGTGGTACCAACATGGGGGTGTGGTTATCCATGACATTTATTGCTAGTCACCCTCGTTTTGTAGCTTGTTCCATGTTTTGCAGCTGTACATCACTGTATGAGGTGTGAAATGGTAGTGTTAGGGTGCTGATGTGGGCTTTGACCCAGTTTTCTATTACAGCACTGATATCTACATTCTCTATACTGTGTGCGTTTACACTGCACGCATCTTGCTGTTTATACTTCTGGCATTGGGTAGCATTACATCTAGGTTCCTATCCCTTGTGGTACCTATGAAGGTGGGTTTGTGTTTTTGTGGTTCATGATTGGTGAGGGTGGATGTTAGTCAGGGTCCTCAGGTGTGCATATGGTACATGGTGTTACATTACTTAACACATGGCATTCATGCCTCAGGTGGTGCTGCATGGCTGCCTCTGTCGGATGCACATACTACACTCCCTGTACATGTTTGGAAGCAGGTTGTGTCATGTTAGGCGTCCCTGTTACTATATGAGTGAGTCGGACCGGGTATCAGTCCCAGTGTTCCTACTGAGCCAGTGTATGTGCTATCGTTGCCTCTTTGCCAAGGCCAGGGCATACTGGGCATGCCTCCTTCTGCCTACTGGGGCAAGGTCAGGTTGTTCCTCCTCTGAGTCACCCTCTGCCTGTGGTGGCCTTGGCAATGGTGGGGGTATGTTTGGCCCAGCCCTATGCTGGTCCTGCTGCAGCTGTTTCCGCAGGATCATATTATGTAGCATAGCACATATCATGATCATTTGGGTACATGTAGTTGGTGTGTACTGCAAGGCTCCACCAGATGTGTCCAGACACCGGAACCTTGACTTGAGCAGCCCAAACACATGCTCTATGACATTACGTGTTTGTGCGTGTGCCTCATTACGGAGTTCCTGTTCAGGTGTGTGTGTATTTCTGATGGGTGCCATCAGCCACGGCTCAAGTGCATAACCTGCATCCCCCACTAGGTGTCCGTGTGGGAAGTCCCCACTGGCAAATGATTGGTACAGCTGCGTCAGATGCCAGATGTGGGAATCGTGGTAGCTCCCAGGGCAGCCAGCACACACGTTCATTATTATGCCCTGGGCATCACACATGACCTGGCAGTTGATGGAGGGGAATTCCTTGCGGTTAATATAGGCTCTACCCCGCTCACCGGCTGGTGCTTTGATGCGTATGTGCGTGCAGTCTATTGCACCCAGTACCTCAGGGTATCCCGCTATTTGCTGGAAGAGATGCATATTGCTGGCCAATACCTCACGGGCATTGGGGAAATATACATGATCACCAACATGTGCTGACATGACATCCAGGAACTGGTGCAGTACCCTGGAGGCTGATGCCTGTGATATCCCCATCATATCACCAGTTGGTCTCTGGAAGGTACCTGTTGCTAGTATTCTTAGGCCAACACATACCTTGGTTTCCACTGGGATGGTTTCCCCTCTGTTGGTTCTGTGTGTGAGATGTGGCCTGCACAGCTCAACAAATTGCTGCAGAAGGTCTCTGTCCACTCTGTAGCGCTCTACTATCTCCAGCTCATGTAACCCATGGTAGGTGACCCTGGGCCTATATACTCTTCTCCTTCTCCTCACTCTGGGTTGTCTGTCAGCATCTGCATTGTCACCACCCTCAGCAATTTGCCTATGCCTGATTATAACAGCTATGGCAGCCTCTAGCATTTCTGCTCTGAGTTCAGCTTTTTCAGTTTTCAATTCTGATAGCTTACTCCTTTCTTGCAGTATCTCTTGAGAGAAACACCCTGCACTGTTGTTTGCAGTGTTTTAAGTGCTGGGTTGGGCTTCTAGTCTGCCTGTGTAATTGTCTGCTTCCAATTGTTATCACCAATTAACTCCAGCAGTATCCTCTGGCAGCTTCCTTGTATTCTGGTTGTTTCCTTTTTCCTCTCTGTTTCCTCAGGGGGAGCAATGTGCACACCAGCATAAGCACGCTCACAGTGACTTAAACGTGCGCACACATCCTTACACGGTTTGAACTTGGCTGATTCATGGTAAAACGCGTGCATATTGCCTTGCACACATGCACGCCCGTGCAAACCGTTGTAAATGGTTTGCAACATGCTCCCACATGTTGAACCTGCCTTACACACGTGCACACACGCGTATGCATGTATATCAAGAAAGTTTGAGTGTAGCGATAGTGTGCACCCTCTATTTCTTGACTTTCCTAGTGTTCTGTTTGGACACACCTCTCTCCCTGATGTCTGTCTGTCATCTGTCACGTTACACTGCCCTCCAATGTGATACATTTATTTCTATCATTCCCCCCGTGATGTCACCTACCTCTTACTCTATTCCTCCCCCTTCTGTAACTCTTACACTACTCGGAAAGTGCTCATTATCTATGTGGCAGTGTGATTCAGTATTGTAACCCTCATTTACATAGGATTGCCTAGTAATGTTTAGTTACATCTCTTACACTGAGTTTCCCCTCCTTGGCAACCACTACACGGTGGCCATATTGTTTTTGGTCTGCTAGTCCCTGCATTGTCATTCCATGTAATACATAAAACCCACAATTGTGAGCTTATAAGCTTCGGTTTTTACTTTTGAGCAGTGCACCCCGTTTGCGCGGGTGTGCGCTGCAGTTAAACATCAAAATCCCCCGAAAAAAAAAAGTTATTTTAAATAATTTTGCATCACTGTTTAATGCCAATGGCCACATATTTGGCCATTGGCATGCTAGATGACACATATGCACCCTTTATTTGGAGCTGACATAGCTCCATTGTCAATTTTGCAGAAATGTACTCAGTTGTCAGCTGAGTAAATTTCTGCAGCTAAAACGTCCGTTACACGGACTGGTTTGGGCTTCCTGGATCACTCAAATACCTCATTTTTATATCTTTGAGCTGCAAATGAGGTACTGAGCATTTCCACGCCCAGTCCGTGTAAAAGACGTTTTAGCTGTCTCTTACACGGAGGTTTGGGCTGTTCCTGGATCGGGAGGCTTACACGGAGGCTTACACTACTCTTAAACTCTGTGTAAGCCTTCGTGAATCCGGCCCATAATTTTTTTCAGAAGTAATAGCTAGTGAGTGATAAATGAAAATGGAGTTTCAAAATAGGTAAGAAATAAAAGAGAAACATATATAGTTAGGAAGTAATAGGAATTATTGAGAGGCACTAAAAAAGGTTAAAGTATTGCAGAATAAGGGGAATCTCACAGAATAAGAAGAGGAGCAACTGCATAGTCCTAAGGAGAAAATAAAGGAGTATTTGGATAATATACATTAGTTTAGAAAGGTTGCTGTTAAGAAACTATTTTTGATAATAAATCTAGAGCATAAAAAATATTAGCACAATGGCTTAGGTAACAGAAGGTGGAAAGGGTTTTCACAAACCTAGGGATCATTTGACAAGCAAAATAACCTGAGATCCTATAGAGGTATTAGAAATATTTTTAAAATTATTTTATGAATATTTGTATAAAGCAGAGAACTGGGAAAATCAAATGAAGATTTTGATGGAAGACTTAATTATGCCAAGGACAGAGTTAGATTAGGTTCAACAACTAATAGTCAAGATAGGAGGAGATGAGATAAAAATGGTAATATATAATCACTCTGCATGAAAGTATCCAAGAACAGATGGTATTCCTGTGGAAGTTTGGAATTCAGGAGGAAAGAAAGTGACAAAGATCTGGAAGATTTTGGTTAATGGTATTGTAAAAGGAGGGGAAGCACCAGCACCAACATCTTAGAAGAAAGTTGTGCTGGTTGTATTCCCCAAAGATGGTAAAGACCCATCAAACCCAGCCTGATATAGACCCATTTCAATTTTAAACCAGGTGTGTATGAGATGGGGCAAACATTTATTAACATTAATAGAACAATGATGATCATCTAGAGAGAAACAGAATGTAAGAAAATACTGCTTCTGTGGGTGGATCTTGATGCAGAGAAAGCATTCAACAGAGTAAGGTGGGATTTTATGACCAGGGCAATGGAGAGACTTATATTCTCTAATATAATGCGTTTTTCAGCTTTTCCCGGTTAGGGGTCGCCACAGCGGAACTACTGTCCGCAAATGATTGGCAGTAGATTTTTTTACGTACTGGCTTGCCGGGCCTAACGCACAACCTTCAACGAAGGAATGCCCATTCACGCATGTCGCTACACAGAAGACGCTCTAACTGAGAATCGAACGGGCAACGTCTAACTGTGAGGCGACAACGCTACCGCAGCACCACAATATAATAATAAGAATAATTAGGAGGATGTATGAAGGATCAGAGGCAAGAATTAAATTGGGAAGGTTCCTCTCTGATACATTGTGTTAGAACAGAGGAGCCAGGCAGTCTTCTGCTCCATTGTTATTTGTTTATTATTTAGATTAATTGGCAAAGAAAAAAAGGCACTCAGAAATGCAAGTATATAACTGATAGGGTAAGCAAGAAAAGTTGGCTTTATTTACCGATGGTATTATGTTGTAACTGAGAAATCCAGAAAAGGATATCTCAGTGTTGTGGAAAATTTTAAGACTGTTTCAAATCTTTTCAGGTTATAAAATTAATGAAGCTAAAAAAAGTTTGCAGTATTATGTACCCCACATGAATTGGTTCAGCAATATCTATATTTATGGAGACACAATAAGATGAAATATTTATGAGTATGGATTAAAATAGAATCCTGTTATGCAGCTAATGATATGTGGGAAGAGACTAAACAAAAGATAAGTGGAAGTTCTTTTTTATGGATATGACTAGCAAGATGCAAGCAGTAAAATGTTTTGTCCCTTTAGTTTCATATATAAGCAAGGCATATTTTTGTCAACCAGAGGAGAAGTTGTGGGCAATTAATAAAGAGTTGAAGGAATTTATATGGGGGGTGGGATGACAAGAGACAAGTGGAATGATATGAACCTTCCAATAAAACAAAGTAGTTTAGAATTACCTGATTTGAATGGATATTTTAAAGCTACACAGTTATGGCTTATTTACATAACACAAGCAGACGTTTATAATTCAATATGGAAAGTGATGGTGATGAAGCAGGAGGAAAGTACAAGAAATAAAGAGAGAGTGGGATTTTGGATACAGGTGTTTAAGGAGAATAATAATCACCATACAGAATATTATATTCATAAAGCAACAGAAAGTATTCTAAGATCAGATTCAATGTGAGAATGGAAAAAAGAGATTTTATCAGTGGAGATTAATGCAAGTAGAAGTACAGAAAATAGGCAAGCAAGATCTTGAATTTATTGGAAATAACTGGCAAAGGAACCCAAGTATATAGAGCAAATAAATAGGGAGGTGAAAGGTAACAGAGTAAGATGAGGCCAGGAAGACATTTCATGCAGGCCAGATACCACATTCCTTTCCAGGGTTGATATCAGAGTATAGGCAAAGAGAAATGGATAGGGGAATCCTAAACAAAAGACCAGCACTGTTGGAGTTTTTAGTTCAATCTAGAACAGAAACTGCTGTTAAAAAAGGAAAATTAGTGGAACATATATCATAGAATAACTATAGGAATCAATCAGAAATGGTTAGACATGTTTAGGAAAAGAGAGTAGAAAAGCAATTTGCAGGGGAACAAGGGATGGACATATGTGGCTGTGTGGCTCCCAAGTGTGCAGCAAAGTCTAGAAGGTTTAAGATAATTGTTTAGAAGAGTTTGCATAGGTATTTTTTTTTACTCCAAGCAGAATTCAAATAATTTTTTCTAAGACAGATAATAAACATTTGAGGTGTGATGGGGATGAAAAAGGTAACTTGGAACATATGTTTTGGGATGTAATGAGTTGACAGATTGCAAATGTTCCCTACAGAGTATTCTCAGAACACTGGGTGAGCAAATCACTGTAACTAAAGAAATACTTATTTTGAGCTGGCATGCAGGATCTGAATTGCTAGGGAAATCAAACTCTGAACCAACTGTATTTGAAGAACTGAATATTATAAAAGAGATAAAGGAAACATAAGAGGGATCTTTAAAAAAAGAGAAGGGGAAATTTAGATAGAAATGGAAATTGTGGGGACAGTACATGCAGAAAAATGTTGAGGAGGTAGGCTTGAGGGAAGGCAGGGATCAATTTATGTAATGTTGGACTGATGATAGTTACAAAGAAAGAGAAGATATGAGATGTATAATGTATGAAAATTAAAAGAAATTGATATGGTTTGTTTACTTTTCTGTTAATATAAGTTTGCCTATGTCTTAAGTGAGAATTTAATAAAGGTGTTTAAAAATGTAAATGAAATTAAAAGCATAAGCAAAGCTTTTGAGGAAATACTATACAGCAAATGCTGATAGGAATATAACTGGCTAGGAAAAAAGGCTGGGCAAGATCCAATAAACCCTACATAACTCATTGAAACTGTGTGCACATCCCTCTGCACCTCGCATGTGATAGCATGCCAATTTATATTCAGTAAGCAACTCTACACAATGTGTAGAGCCACAAAAACACAATAAAAATTGTGGCATGATAATTACTGCGTAAACAGCTGAAGTGTATGCAAATCAACAAACTCAAGATGGTGGAGCTATTCAACAAGCTATGAAGCAGTAGTGTAGACTAAGTGTAGCCTTCTGCCTTGTGTTCTAAAACCTATTGGAATACAGCCATAGAAACAACACTATACAGAAAGAATGTTAGTAGCTGCTGCTGCTCTTCTGCATTTAGGTTCATAGGTTCATACTAGGCTATCTGCCCTAGGGCATTTATAAGCCTAGCCAGAGTATGTTTGGCTTTCGCCACCCATTTTAAATTAATTTTGCTATGCCCTTTTTTGAGGTTAGTATACTGTGCCTCTGTCTAACAGTGACACAGAAGTGATACCCGGGGTAAACCTACGATCTCCCATCCACTCATCAAGATTCCTCTTGAAGAGAGTCAATGAGGGACTCTGCCTAACCTGGACTGGGATTTTATTCCAGAGTGAAGGGAGCCTCTGGGTTATGAATCTGTCCCTCCAGCATGTCCTATTTATTTCAGTGCTGAGGTTCAAGTCTCTCGAGCGCGTAGCTCGATGGGATTTGGATTTTCTGAGGTGCAGCATGTCCATTAATTCCGGGTTGGACATGGCTTTATATGTCAGGCGCAGATCGCCTCTGAGCAGGCGGTATGCCATTGAGTACAGCTGGATTTTCTTTAACCGGGCAGCATATGGCATCTGTTTGAGCTCTTTGATCCTCTTGGTGAGGTACTTTTGGGATCTTTCTAGTTGCTGCAGGTGTCTGGTAAGGTACATCCCAAAAGGGGCATTGTACTCAATTATGGGCCTGATGAGGGATGAGTAAAGAGGCACGATGACCTCCCCTGATCTAGATGTGAATCCCTTCATGATTAGGTAGGCTATATAAAATGTTTTTCTAACCACTTTGGCCACGTGGTTGTCAAATGAAAGATTGCTATCAACTTGGGTCCCCAGGTCCCTCATTACTTCTTCTGTACTTAAAGGATTACCACCTATGTGGTAATTTGTGGGCACTTTGTTTTTGCCAAAGGGGATGACTATACACTTTTTGGCATTTAGCTTGAGGCCATGGCTCTGGCACCAGTTGTCTGTTTCTATGAGGCCCTTTTGGAGGATGCTTGTGTCGGCTGGAGAGTCGATTATGGCGCCCAGTTTGCAGTCATCTGCGAACTTGGTCAGCCACAGTCCTTCCGTGTTGGCCTGTACCTCCGAGATATACCGAACAATAGAGGTCCCAGGACTGAGCCTTTTGGGATGCCACTTGTAACTGGTTTGGAGTCTGACATGGCTCCAGCAATTCTAACCATGTGGGTTCTGTCCTTGAGCCAGTTTGCAACCCATCTAGTGACATAGGGGTTTATATTTAAGCTGGTGAGCTTATCTAAATTCCCGAGTGGGGTATTGTATCGAAGGCTTTTGCGAGGTCCAGGTAGGCTGTGTGGACCACCTTCCCCTCGTCAATGGCCTTAGTGACTGTTTCAAAGAAATCAACCAGGTTTAAGAGGCAGGATCTGCCCTTAACAAAGCCGAACTGGGTAGGATCCAGTGTCTGTATGTCCCCAATATCTTTATTTATGAGGTCCATGATGATCCTTTCCATAGCTTTGCAGACCAAGCTAGTCAGGCTTATGGGGCGATAGTTTCTGGGATCCGTTGAGGCACCACCTTTGCGGAGAGGGACCACTGTTGCTGTACGCCACTCTTTGGGTACATATCCTGTAGTAAGGCTGAGATTGAACAGTAGTTTTATGTTTGGGTTTAGCTCTTCTTGGACTTCATGTAGGACGCAGCCCAGGACACCGTCTGGTCCCATTGATGCTCTGTTTTTTGCTTTGGAGAGGGCGGCTCTTATCTGAGCATCTGAGATGTCAGGGGGGCAGCACTCTGCTGGGATAGATATTTGCCCTTTTGGTGGGGAGGGGGGGAGAAGTTTATGCTGAACCTGTTAGCTAGGATGTTGGCAATGTCTGTGGGTTCGGGTTATTTTTTGTCATTTTGGACTAATTCTGAGCATATCTGGGAATTCCCACCCAGGTTCCTAACATAACTAAAGAAAGCCTTGTGATTATCCTTAGTGTCCTGTGCAATTTTTCTCTCAAAGCTGGCCTTAGATGATTTTATGAGTGCCCGTGGTTTTTTGCTAATACTGATTAGAGATGCCTTCCTTTTTTTGGGATTTTGCTCTATCATGTAGTAGCTTCCTCCTTCTGTTGTATAGTTTGTTTATGGCTGGGGTCCACCAGACAGGACGCCTGCCTTTGGAGGATTGGGTCTTGGTTTTATTTGGGATTGCATGATCCATGCATTCCTGTAGGTGTTCATAGAATGCATTTATAAAGGATTTTGCGGTCTGGGCCTTATTTTCCACTGGCCCGGGGGCTTTGAAGGATTCCACCTCTGTTTTGAGGAGTGTGAAATTTGCTTTAGAGAAGTTTTTCACTGTGGTTTTCTGGGCAGGGGGTGGGGTCGGGATGTGAATATCCAGTGAGATTAGTTTATGGTCTGATCTTACCAAGGGGGTGGGGTCGGGATGTGAATATCCAGTGAGATTAGTTTATGGTCTGATCTTACCAGTGAGGGATAAACTGCTGGTCTGGAGCATAAAGTCCACATGTTGGTGATGATCATGTCCAGTATGTTTTCCCCTCTTGTGGGAGTGGTAACAAGTTGTTCCATAGCATTTGAGTTTATAAATTCTAGGAACCTTTGGGCTAGGGTGATGGAGCTAGAGTAATGTTCCCAGTCTATGTTTGGGTAGTTGAAGTCACCCAATATAATGGTGTTTGGAGAGACCTTCATATTTTCCAGTGTTCTCAGGAAGGCCGAGTGGGGTTCCTGGGTTTGGGAGGGTGGTCTGTAGCTGGCTATAAACTGGAAGGCAGAATAACATGTAATTAGTTTGTATTTTATATTATATATTTTATTTTATTTTATATTTGTATATGTAGCAGGCTCAGTTGTATGCTGCTGCTGCTGATGATGATGATGATAGAGTTTAGGCAAGGAGACGAAGGGTATTTAGACCCCTGTTTAACTTTTCGTGGTCTGCATGAGGTGAAAATAGTAGAATGCTACAGGGTGGTTAGAGACACACTTCAGGAGCTCTGCAATGTCTGTCATCCTCACCTGACAGCAATGGCAAACTGGGGTGAAACAATACCTGTGGACACCATGGTATGTGTAACACTTATAATATTAGCTACAGGAACCATTCAGTGACCCACAGGGAGCATGCTGGGGTGTCACAGGCATCATCAGCATACAGGATCCTACACCAGCTCCTGAATGCTTTGCTACAGCATGCCAGTGACCATATAAAGATGTATATGTGTATATACATATATATATATATATATATATATATATATATATATATATATATATATATATATATATATATGGGTCTACTTCAGTAGACCGACAGCTCACTTACTAGACACCCAGTTGCCAAAGATGACAAGACTGGCACTTTCAGAAGACCGACATCTGGAAGACCGAAATTTCACACGAGGTAAGTAACCACTTGGCCATCCTGTTGAACTTTGCCCCTTACCCCCCGCATACTGCATTCTTGGAGTTGGTATATTTAGTTAAGGGGGAGTGGGGGGTGAAGCCTTCCACATTAGTGGGTTCAGTTTAGCTTACTTTAGTTAATTTTATCGGGATGGCCAAGCGGTTACTTACCTCGTGTGAAATGTCGATCTTCCAGATGTTGGTCTTCTGAAGGTGTCGGTCGGTCTTGTCATCTTAGGCAACTGGGTGTTGGGTAAGTGAGCTGTCAGTTTACTTATATCCCCCCCCTCCATCTCAGAGGACAGAGCTAGAACTTTTCAAGAGTTCCACTCCATAGCACACTTTCCTGAATTCCTGGGTGTCATAGACTGCACACACATTGAGATCAAAACACATCCTGGGAAAAAGAGGAAGAGTCTACATCAACAGAATGGTGTTCTATTCCATTAAGTGCCAGGTCATGTGTAATGCTGGGGGAATCATCCTGAATGTGGGAGCTGGCAACAGCAACAGTTACCGCGACTTTCATATCTGGCACACCTCACAGTTCTACCAGAGGTTTTCCAGGGGTGATGTGCCACGTGGCCATTTACTGGGGGATGTAGGGGATGGACTCAAACCATAGCTGATGAGGCCCATTAGAAATGCACACACAACAACAGAGGAATGCTATAATGAGGCAGACACTCAAGCAAGAAATATCATAGAATGTGTGTCTGGGCTGTTGAAGTCATGGTTTAGTGCCCAGATACATCAGTGGGGCTCTGCAGTATGATTCCAGTACTTGTGCCAAAATTATCATGGTCTCTGCTATCCTACAGAATGTCATCCTGCAAAAACAGCTGCAGCAAGAACACCAAGGGCTAGGAGCAAATGTTCCACCACCACTGCCAAGGTCACCACAGCCACACACAGATGAGGAGTCAGAGACGGGCCTACTACCAGCTGTGGCTGTAGATAGATGTAGGCATGCACAATATGCCCTTACCCTGACCAACAGGCAATGGATATTGCACATGCAGGACTGTCAAGGTAAGTGTTGAAACTGTAATAAAAAAAAATGAATGCATATGAACATGAATAAATAGCAGATACCTGCTTGACTGGTACTTGTAAATGAGCTAAATAGAATATGTGTAAGTTGTCCAGCAATGCCATCTATATCTGGCATGACTGACATATGTAATATATATGTATGCAGTTTACCAAATAACCTGGCCCATGCAACTAAAATACCCACTATAAAAAAAGCAGTCCAAAAAGTCTACTTATCCCTACACTGCCATAAGTGGAGCAATAAACATGAATGAAAACAGTCTACTCCCCTTCACGTTCCCTAGCTACATGGTTACCTTCAGTTCTCTGCTGACTTTGAAGATGCAGTTGAAGTGGGAACTCCTTTGAATTGCTCAATACCAAACTTTTGACTTCATGTAACAGATGCAAGCATAGTGTAGCCTCTACACCACTGTTAGATGCTAATGGTTTGCAACTGTGAATGATTACTCTGACTGAAGCACAACATAATAATTCACAGACACTCATCACTGAAGTGGATGTGCCATTGAGGATACACTTATAAGTATGGAACTAACTGCAGTGAGCTTGTAAACAAAACCAAATGCCCCACATGTATGTGGGCATAATAGCAGTTTCCTGCCTTTGCTGAAAGCCATTTGTTGACTGTCATGTATTTGTATTTCACCTTGAAAGAAATATGAGAGAATATGCACTAGAGACTGCATGTGTGATAGTATAGCAGAGATAAGGGAATCATTTCCAGAAAACAAAAAGGCAGAGCTTCAGTTTTACAAACATAATCATAATTAATGTGTGATCACTCATTCCATTAAATATGTTATGTACACATTTATAATCAGCTGAGAATGTCCAACTGTATGAACTCTTTATTTCTGGGTAGGAGATGTTAATTGTTTGCATGCACATTATTTGATTGCTATTAGAAAGGTGTGTGTGTAGCAAAGAGCAAAAACCCACTAAAACTGTGTTGTGTAAGTGCAGTAGTCTGATGGTTCAAAACTAGAGCTGTATAATTGTTTACCCTTTGTTTCCTTTTATTTTCTTTTTCCATGTGCATGGTGCATGGCATAGTGAAAACACGGTTAGCTGCTTAAAAATGAAAATGTAATTTCAGTCACCTTACAAAGCTCAAACACACTTAGCTGCATTATGTGGCAGTCAGCGACATGGATGGTAATGACTGCAGAAATTCCACTTGTTACCTGACTGTCTCATTGCACCAGTTGTAAATACATTGAGCTGAAATGAGAAAACATAGATAAATAGGGATTGAAGTCCCACAGTAATTATTTTTACTGTGGAAGGTCATAATGAGTACTGATATAAGTTATAAATCTTTGCTATTGCCTTTTACTTATGCGCGGTGCCTACCTATGTGGAAACAAAGTTCACTACTTCAGGAAAAAAATTAAAAATTTGATTTGGTTTGCCTTCCTTCACACAAATAGGCTCAGTGCTGATGCACAGCCACCAGCACTCTGGACAGTAATGAGTGTGGAAAATACACCAGCTGCCTTGCTTTTCCTGTGGCACTAGGTGTAAGTTGTAAACTACATGGATGTCCTGCCCGTACGGCAACTGCATGGTTCAAAAAACCAAAATGCAAAAATCAAACAAAGCCAGCAGATCAGGGCAAGCTGTCTTCTTCAATGTTTAGAATAAAATAAGAACAGTAGTCCCTATTTATAATGAACATACAGATTGATGTTGAAACATGATTGGTTCCTTACAAATGTTCATTCATGCCAGATGCAAATAAAGCCCCCAGCTTAATTATCCATTTCTTTTCTTTTGAATCCAAAAGGCTATGCCATCCAGCTTTATTAGCCCTATTGCCCATGATTTTGTCAATAACTGTAAATCTGAATGTAGCATTAGGATGTTTAATGGTATGTTTATATAGTGCATTACTGGGTTTTTTATTTGTTATCTCACTAAAGTGTTCTGAAATACGGATCCTAAGGGGTCTGGACATCTGTCCAACATAAAAGGCATGGCAACTACAGGTGACCAAATAAATTAGCCAATCTGCCCCACAATTTGCAAAGAACTGAATCTGAAAAACATTGCCTGTATTGGTGCTGGAAAACTCCTAAGTTTTGTTCATAGCTTTACAGTGGGTACAGTGGCCGCAAGGTACACAACCTGAAAGTAGGTCCCCAGCCATAGTCCATTGTCCAGAAATCCCTGTCGTTTGGTTGATGTGTTTGTAATGGCTCAATTGCGACCCGATGTTTCTCCCCTTGTGAAATGAGAACAAACACCTGTCATGCAAAATGGTGAAAAAATAGTCATCTGCCCTTAATATGTTCCAGTGTTTTTGGATAATATTAAGTAGTGTTTCCGTGTTCCTGCCATAAGTGATGACCAGACGGATCACAGATTGTTATTTGGTTCCTTGTTTCTTGTATTTTAATGTATCTGACCTATCTAATGAAGAAACCGTGTTACTAGCACTCAGGACGTAACCCATTTGGTACCCTCTGTCCCTAAATATGTCAATAAGATCTTTATCCTCCAGGTATAAATACTTTAATTATTGGGCTTGCTAAACATATACTAACTAAGAATGTCTTTTTTTATCATGACCAATGCTTTTGGCAAACTCGGGACAGCTATGGGGGCAGCTATGGGGGCTTCTGTCACCCCCATTTATGCAGATTTATTCATGGCTTATGTTGAGGAGTTCATTATCTATGACAATTCCCATAACATCTACATAAGTTAAATTGACATTTGGAGGAGGTATTTAAATGATTGCTGGATGGTATGGAGATCAGATGAGTGTAATTGGAAGAAATTCATAGGTTATCTCAATGAAAACAAATGGGGTATTCAATTCACTGTTAGCATCCATTCCTGCAGGATAATTTTTTTGAATGTACTGGTTACTAGGAATGCGGATCTCACCCGAGATACACAGGTATATAGGAAATACCCCAGATATAATTCCCTTCTCCATGCCTTCATCCACCTCACATCTGCAGAAATATGCCTAAGTCCCAATTTCTTAGAATGATACGTATTTGTTCCAAGCCCAAGAGTTATGTACAATATAGGGATGATCTTATTGACAGATTTAGGGACAGAGGGTATCAAATGGGTTACGTCCTGAGTGAGAGTAACACTGTTTCTTCATTAGATAGGTCAGATACATTAAAATACAAGGAACAAGGAACCAAACAACAACATTTGTAAGGAACCAATCATGTTTCAGCATCAATCTGTATGGTCATTATAAATAAGGATTACTGTTCTCATTTTATTCAAAGCACTGAAGAAGGCTGAGAATTCATTGAGCCGAAACTGGTCTGTTTATCATGCTTTAAGACAAGCTAATAAAATTGCACAGCTTACCCTGATCTGCTGGCTTTGTTTGATTTTTGCACTAGGTGTAAGTACCATAAGTTCATGGTCAGAACATAAGTGAGCCAGAGTTCACATCTAGCACACTTCATCTTTTATTAAGGATGTCCCACTGAAAATTTTCACAAAACATTGATTATGAAGGTAATATTACATACCAATAGCTATGTATAGCAGGTTGATTGACAGAAAGGTATCACTACTGCTTGCATGCACATATTTTTGTAGGTATGATATGTGTCTAACTGGTTTAGCATGGCAATGATGATTATGTAATAAAAATGCAGTTGCATATCTCTGATGAACACAATAGTTTACTGACTCGTCTACACTCCTCACATAATGCAAGTATAACTGTAAAACTGAATTGCGATGTATGTATCATAGTTCCAAACTCTTTTACTAAAGTCATACTAGTCTATCCATTTGCAGTGTGTGTTCAGGCATTAGTCCTGCATCACACATGGGAATGCATGAGCCAGGATCTTTCAATGTCACACACACACAGGACTAATGGAAGTATAGCATCAGTCACCATTTAAGTTGTATATATGTAATGACCAGGTCTATATCACGTTGTCGAACTCTTAAAGGTTCGAACATCATATGGTTGACATCATATGACCGAACTTTTAAATGTTTGAATGTTTCAACAGAGATCTCCGTACAGTGTGGAATGGGAAGATTTCCCTTTTCTGCAATGTAGTGCGATCTCGGAGTTGGTATATTTAAAGAGTGGGTGGTGTGGGTTTTTTTCTTTGGTTTATTTATTTTAATTACATTTTCGAACTTTTAAAAGTTCCATCATATGGTATCGACCATGTGACGTTCAACCTTTTAAAAGTTCAATTATGTAATATAGACGCTAATGACCATGGCTGACAAACATGTCTTCTGTGGCAAAGAAGAATAATCATCTGTTTGGAAATGTATGCATTGCCTTTTACACAGGTTTGAATCTCACATTGTACAAATTAGTTTTAACATTGTGTAAGATGCAACAAAATAAGTGCCAAGTCATCCCACTGATCCCTACAAAGTCTTGGCTTAAAAGCCAAATCATTTAGCATTTCACTGTTGGCCATTGGGCAAAGTGTGACCATGTATTGCAGCACACATACCATAAATCAATGCCAGATGCCACATCATCATTGCTGTTTCATAAACTCCCTTCTTCTTTATTTGGCAATGTTTCTTTTTGCTTACCACCATGCAAATGTGGTTGGCATGGTTGTGCGTGTTTGTGCACTGGTCATAAAACACTATATCACAAATTGGCAGGAAAACATTGCAACTGCTGTTGGAGGACATTTGCATGCATGGCAGGAGATGGTAAGGATGGTCCAAATTCATGGTACAGAGGTGGAGTGTGTAGAAGTCAAAAATATTTGTTGCACTCTTTATGAAGCGCTACAGTCTTAGCCTGCTGCAGGGGACTATACCAGGTCACAGTACATGGCTGAGAATTGCGACAGCCTAGGCAAGACCATGACTAGTGCAAGTGGCATACCACGTACTGGGGAAAAGTGTAGGCACCACTATAGTGACCTAAAGAGGTGCAAGCAGGGACAACTTGATGAGTGGCTGGATGAGTTTAGAACTGCTGACACCCCATATTTGTGAAAGTATACAGATCAAGTAACTTTAAATGATATGGAATGCTGTATGTAGCCAAGACTGGTATGCATAATGCTTTCATGTCTTTTCTTTCATTTTCATAGGATCCTAGGATCATAGGAAGTTACTAGGCTATTGGCCCTGAGGCCCTTACAAGCCTAGCCAAGAATTTAGCCTATGTTCCAACAAGTCAGAACCCTATGCCACTGTCCAGCAGGGACACAGGTGGAATCCCAGAGGTGTAGTTTCAGTTCCCCAATCAATTATCCAGGTTGCATTTTAAAAAGGTTTAATGAGGTACTCTGCTTTACGTGGAGTCTATTCCACAAAAGAGGGAGTCTCTGGGACACAAATCTATCCCACCAACAAGTCCTATTGATGTCACAGACCAGGTTGAGGTCGCACGTGCGGGTTACTCAAGTGGAGCTTGACTTGCGGATATGCAGCAGTCCTATCAAAGTGGGGTCTAAGATTGCTTTGTATGCCAGACAGAGGTCACTTCTGAGGAGTCTGAAGGAGACTGAGTAGAGGGACTGAGCTTTTAGCCTATCTGTGTAGGGTAGATGTTTGAGGCCCTGATTTCTCCATGTGAGGAACCTCTGTGGTCTCTCCAGCTGTTGCATGTGCTTTGTGAGGTACATGCTGAAAGGGACATTGTACTCAATAATGGGCCTTATAAGGATAAGGGAAGAATACAGGGATGTTATGACCACCTTGTCTCTGGATGAGATACCCTTACTAATGAGGTGGGCCATGTAGAAAGCTTTCCATACAATGGATGCAATATGGTGGTCAAAAGTCAGTTTTCTATCAACCTGGGTGCTGAAGTCCCTCAAGACTGATTGCATGCTTAGTACCTTATTATCAATGTGATAATTTGTGGGGGTGTTACTCTCCCCAAAAGGGATGATGATGCATTTTTTGGCATTCAGTTTGAGGCCATGTTTCTGGCACCAGTCATTTGTTTGGGTGAGAACCTCTTGGAGGATTTTTACATCACTTGGAGAATTGATGACCTCACCCAGCTTTCAGTCATCTGCAAAATTTGTCAGCCATAGCCTACTAGATTTGGCCTGCACCTCTGAGAAGTATATCCCAAACAGCAGAGGTCCCAAGACCAATCCCTTGGATACACCACTTGTTACGAGTTTACTGCTTGAGGTGGCTTCCCTTACTTTGACTAGGTGGGTTCTATCAGTAAGCCAGTTTTACACCCATCTGGTAACATACAGATTGATTCCTTGCTGAGAGAGTTTATCTATTATACCTCTCAAGTAGGCATCAATCCATATGTTACCAGATGGGTAGCAAACTGGTTCTATTTTATATCTGCAAAAGAAATTTTGAAGAACAGTGAGGCACTGCTGAGAGGTTGGAGGAACTCAGAGAGGCAAGGGGAATATCTGCAGCACAACTGACCTGGATTGTAATAAATATATTGTGATTCCACTGATCAGAATCAAGTTCAGCATGCATATCTTAACTGTAGCAGCAAGCAAGTATGCCTTCTTCTGTAGCTCTTGTATTATTCAAGTGTAATAATATATTCATTTTATGTGGATTCAATTCCCACAAATAACCTGTAGATTCACATTCAACAAGTACCATTTTTACATTTGAAATGCAGCAATATTAGCTTTAATGCCATGTTGTTAAGTTAATCTGTAGTATCTTTAAAAGCATACAAGGAATTTATGCATATTCCAATGATTATTTGCAACAATTCACAATAATTTTGGGATTTTGAAAGCTCTATAGCTACTATAATAAGAAAAAAAACATATGTATTGTTGTAAAGCAGCAATGCAACATTTCATGGTTCTAACTTTCTATTTTGTTTTTTGTCTTACCCCACCCCTTATGTTTTTTTTTTTTTAATTGAGTTACCAGGAATCAAGCCATTCTGATGTCATACATTTCTGACCACAAACAAAATGCTTTTCAGCACAGGGAAGTAGGCCAAGTACTGCAGCTCTGCTTGCTAACACTCCACTGGCTGATGCACCAACACCCATCACCCCTGGGACACAACCTGGCAGCCCCTGCATTACCTGGATCATCGACAACAGGTAACATTGCCCCAACTATGGGTGCAGTGATACCCACCGGTAGTATTGATGGATGCTGTGATTATGTCAAGTATCAGCAGCTGCATGGGATGGTGCATGATGTAATAGAAACTGGCCTTGGTGCCCGCATCAGCTGTCTGGAGAGGTTACTCATTAAAAGAGAAAAAAGACTCACACATGAAGCAGTCTCACAGGGACTGAGAAGGGGGACAGTGATAACAGTTTTGAGGGTGGGGATTTGATTCTCATGTTCCCACACTTGATTGGCGGGTCTATATTAGATCAGCAAACGCTTAAAAAAGTGAGCGCTGATTGATCGAACTTATGTAAGAGAATGTTTAAAATATCGAAGCAACAGAAACCCAAATTTTTTTCTAGGGAAAGAATTTGGTTGTCTGTTTTGGTTGCTTCGGTATTTTCAGTGCTGTGGTGGAAAGTTACAGGTCAGATTCAGGTAAGTGTGCGATTGTGTGGATGTGAGTATTAGGGCGGGTTAGGTGAGTTAGGGTTAGGGCGCAGGTTAGGTATGTGTGCGATTGTGTGGACGTGAGGGTTAGAGTGGGTTAGGTGAGTTAGGGTTAGGGAGCGGGTAAGGTGGGTGTGCGATAGTGACGGACCTTAGGGTTAGGGTTTGGGTTAAGGTAAGTGGATAGTTAGTGGTGTGTGTATAGTTTAGTGTAGGGTTAGGTGTCAGATTTTAGGTGTATGTGTGTGGATTGCTGTTTTTTTGGTGTGCTTGTGTTGTGTGTATGTGTTTTGGATCAGCGATTTTTTTCCCTACGAAAAAAATCGTTGATCTGACAGTTCGAGATTGTAAGCTTTCACTTACTTAAGTTTGATCAATCAGCGTTCACTTTTTTAAACGTTTGCTGATCTAATATAGACCCTGATTGGCATGTGCCTCCAATGTCCCCAACCTATCTCTAATCATGGTGTCCCCCAAACTTTTGTGTCCATCACCATTCCTTTGTCTGTCTTGTATAGCCTGTTTGTCTGCTCCTGCTTCCTCACCTACCTTACCTTCACATTCTTACGTCCCTTCTCTAACATTCCTCTCTGTTTGAAATCAGAAATAAATAAATGAGAACCTGTTCCACAAAAAAAAAAATCCCATAAATAGCTCTGCACTTTTCATGTGTCTTTTTGACATACTTGATTTGATCTAACTAGTTAAACAACATCATTGCATTGTTTTCACCAATCTGTTTTGTAGTCCAAATTCATAAATTTTTTGATACATCTGCACATTACATTGTGTTGAAGAAGTGGATATCTATGATTCTTTCCTAATCCCCTCCTACAAATTCCTTTATTGCTTCCCCTCTGTTCTTCCCCCTGCTCACCCCCATTTCACCACTTTCCTATCTATCCCATTTTCACACCTTTAATCTGGTCAAAAAATAGAATCACACACCACACACATGGCAGGAAATGGCTGATAAAAAGTCTTCACTTTTTGTCTTCAGTATTTGCGCAGAGTTTTGCATTGCACAACAGTGCTCAATGGTGGTGAATGGCTCTACATATCCTATGACAAAAGCCAATGATTTTTCGCCATCAGATGCACTAGTCCAGTTATCTCCATGCAATGATGCTGAAACTTGCTGTACTATAGGAACACAGAGCTAAAGCAGAGCAAAACCACTACTTTGAAACAATTAGTCTGATAGTTCTGTGCATAGCTGGATGTAACAAAGGGCAACTTCCTGTGTGAAGTGTTGACATAAATCACTTGACTGAATTTTTTTTGTCCATAGCATCAAGGGTATGATTCCAGATGGATCTCGTATCATTTCTTAGTGTGATGTTATATGTGTATGATATGTTTAATCACCCACATCTTAACATTTGTTATAGATATGACTTCTCATGGAGATTTACTGGATGCTATCCAAAAAACATATTTACATTGACATCCATCCCCACAACTATGGCATCTCATGGAGGTTTACTGGATGCTATCCAAAAAACATATTTACATTGACATCCATCCCCACAACAATGGCATCTCATGGAGGTTTACTGGATGCTATCCAAAAAACATATTTACATTGACATCCATCCCCACAACTATGGCATATTTATCCATTCTTGTTCTGCTAGTCATAAGCCTGTTGTCCCTCTACTAACCCTTCATTACCCCATGTCAGTCACTTCATGCTGCAGAGTATGGCATATTAATGATTGGAACAGACCAAAAGCATATCCATGAATGTTATATTACACCAAACAATACTATGTGTATGCCCATCACTCCTTGTATGCACCCCTTGACTTCCATCCTCTTTACATGTGTGTATCTATTAGGCTGATGGATGTACAGGTCATCTCATGGTTTCTGCATAGTGACATGACTCTGCTAATGGATAATATAAATACGTTACCTTGATTCAATAGGTGGCCAATGCTTCTGTAGTGTGCAAGGTTTCAAAATCTGCTGTAGGATTCCAATTGTGTAATTTTTTGGTGATGATGGATGAAATATTCATCTAGTGTAATATGGAAACTGTCCTTACTGTGAAGAAGCATACTGCACACACTTTTTGGGATATCCACCCTACACAAATAGTTATCATATCTGGTCTGTCATAATAATCATTTCCAAAGATGTACCACCCCTTGTCCTTTGTAGCAAGTTGTACATACAACTAACTTGTAATTTGCAGTGAGGCCCGCAAAACAGCTACTAGTTGTAGAAGTGTACTGAAGTAGGCATTACTGATACGATTTGTGAAAGACATACTTTAGTGTAGTTATTGATAGTCACATTTGCAGTCCTGATCACATTGACCTTGCTAATGACATCTTGTCACCATTTCTATAAAAAGAGATTCATCTGAATTTAAATCCTGGCACACCTGTGCTCTTCTCAGGAGCTCACTGCACTTACACCCTATGCCACAGAGAAAGCTAGGCAGTACGTCTATTTTTCATACTCCATACTGTCCACAGTACTAACTGCAGCACATCACTGCTGAGCCTATTTGCATGAAGGAAGGTGCATTACATTACATTTTTCACTGTCTTAATTAAATAGCGAACCATGATTGTTTGGCACTTAACATTGCACAAACAGGGAAGATACTGCCAACAGTTATTTATGTATAAAAACTTTGGCCCAACATTTCAAAGATAGAGTACAGCATGCAGATTATAGTATCTGCCAGCAATTTCTCTGATAACATAGCTTGCAAGCCTGACACATTAAAAATTATCAACACACAGATGTATTTTGCAGTTAATCCCACTTACTGTATGTTCCCATTTGTGCACAATTTAACAATAAGCATCAGTGGCTACTTGATATGTTCAGCTTGAATTCCTGAAATTTTAATCATGTATGCGCTAATATTTTGCCATAATTTGTGCAAATCAACTTCTCAGTGATGTGCTTTGTGAAGAGGTGTTTAGCATGTCTAACTCTGTTTACTGGGCTGTAATCCTCCAATACATGGAAATGCATTCATAAACAAAAAAGGGTAGTGACATACGTGTTGCAATGAACACACACTTTCTGATATTAATGTTTGATCTGCAGCTATGTACTTGCAAATGATATATCAGGACTTGGGCCATTGTCAAACAGACTCCAGCATTACAGAACGTAACTGCACAGTTGCATTTGGTATGGGTTTATAGTGACACTTGATATCGAACATCCATGATCATATTCCATTGATACTGTCAGTAAGCTGTATTACTGTGACTATACTTTCATCTGAATATGAAGACACACAACTCCATCATTGCACAACTGCATCATTGCACAACTGCTGTTTACAAAGTGTGTGCTTATGGGTGTGTGTGTGTGTGTGTGTGTGTGTGTGTGTGTGTGTGTGTGTGTGTGTGTGTGTGTGTGTGTGTAATCTACACAACATCCTGAGAAACAGGTATATGTCTAACTCACTTCTGCAATATGCATTCATAACAGCTTTTTACACCTAGGTTCCCAGAATGTATTTATATGTACTTCTGCAAATTGCACTCACACAATCTTATTACAAGTCCTGGCTTTGCACACAAGTCTCACAACAGTATATGTTACCTGTGACATTATGATGATGTCATCCTCTGTAATGAGAACTATGACAAGGTTAGAATCAGACTCTGTGGTGGTGTGTGCATTAAGTACTGTATTTTCTAGCTTTTGTAATTAGAAAGGTGGGGATTCTAATCTGCCAGCAGTGTCTGTGTGGGTGTAATCAGAAGAGCATGAGTCTAGGTCCTGTTGCCCTTACTCAAGTAGCATTCAGAAGATAGTTTTACACTGCTGCATAACTCCACAACAGTTTTATGCAGCCCTCCCAATGTTGTCTTCTCAGCATACACTGATAATATCATCTTCTATAAAGTGCACTGTGACACTCCTTAAATAAGATTTCTGTGGTGGTGTGAGCATTAAGTGTGTGTTTTTTTTAATTTGGGTAATTACATAGGTAGGGGTTTGGATCTCAAAGCAATCAACTTTTGTGTGTGTTTCTATATCTGAGTGCAAGTGTGTGTGTGTGTGTGTGTGTGTGTGTGTGTGTGTGTGTGTGTGTGTGTGTGTGTGTGTGTGTGTGTGTGTGTATGTGTGTGTGTGTGTGTGTGTGTGTGTAGTCAGAAGAGCATGAGTACAGTTCCTGCTACCCTTATTCAGGTAGCATTCAGAAGATACCTTTACACTGCTACACAACTCCACAGCAGTTTCATACAGCCCTCCCAACATCCTCTTCCCGGCATACACTGATAATATCCTCTCTAAAGTGCACTCTAACAGTATTAAATAAAGTCTTGTGCAGTGGCTTGTATTAAGTGATGTGTTCTTCAGCTTCATCAATTAGGTAAGTAAGGGTTCTAATTTCACAGCAGTCAAGTTGCATGTGTATTCATTCAGCTATCAGTCTGTTGAAAATTTTCCACCAGGATGTGATTACATAGCAATGTCAAACACTCCTGGCAACATCGTCTTCTCAGCATGCACTGATGATGTCATCCTCTATGAAGTGCACTCCGACACCGCTAAAGACGACTTGTGTAATGACTCTAGCATTAAGTACTGTGTTCTGTAGCTTCTGTGACTAGATATGCAGGGATTCTAAACTCACAGTGTGAGCAACTATCAATCTGGTGATGATGTTACACCAGGGTGTGAGTCCACAGCTAAGTCAGACACTCCTCCCAACATCTTCTCAGCATACACATATGATGTCATCCTCTATAAAGTGCATGCCATCACTTTTGAAGTCAGACGTCTGTGGAGGTGCTAGTCTTACTTTCTATGGTATACAGCTTCTATATCTACACAGATGTGGTGTTCAAATCTGACCTTAGTCAACTGGAGGATGTGTGGTTGGTGGTATATTATGGTCACTGTATAATGTCTTGAATCTCTTTTCATTTCACGCCCACTCAGGAGAACCTTTTACATAGTCCCTTTTTTCCCTCTGTCCATATAAAATCCATTCTGCAGAACATTGTGGATGTCATCATCTGAAAGATGCATACACACATTGTGAATCACAGCCCCATTATGACCCTCTGCATGCTATCTCTAGACCACTGGATGTGTGATTGCTAATTCTGTCATGGGGTGGTGCACATATCATATATGGACAGAGGCAGTATGTAATAAAATCAAACATGTACACACATATGCACATACCCCTACTATCTTCCATCACATAGCTATATTGATTTGGGTTAAATGGGATAATAAAGGCTAGGTTTGTATGGTCTCTTGGCAGATAGCCTAGTAATGTCCTCCAACCCTCTAAACATTGTACATGTCAATGTTGTTGTCACCCACATGTGTTATGTTAAGATATGGATGTATTGTACCCCTACAACAGTGTATTCCAATATGATTTGAGCTGTTGTATTGATGGCTGCAGTTGCCATTTGGTTAAATGTTCCTTTTGGCTGTGGCAATATGCCTCATGATGACTGTTGACATTTGATGACACTATGTGTATTGATGCATTACTATGGCATGTGTTCTTGCACTGCAGTATATCAACATTCTATACAGTTGTCATTCAAACATCACAGTGACAGATGCAGTATGGCACATGTGTGCATGTGTGCACCTAGCATCTGGAAATATTATCTGACATACAGCAATATTACATCACACTGATTACATGGGTATATATACCTGGGTTCATCCACATGTTGTAATGATGTTACATAGGCAAACATATATGTTGAGATTCACTTGCAACCACGATGAATTCATTATATACACTATTGTGTTGCTACTCACAAGGATTATACAGGTGTTCCCCAACAGTACTGTGTGACTGTCAGCATTTGTTTTATTAACTGTTTTACACAAGCCGCATCCACCTCTGTTTTAATGTGTCCGCATATAGTGTCAGGGTTCTCACCCACACATTTCCACTGATAACCATATAGGCATATGATGTACAAACTGATGTAATGATGCGAAATAGATAGAGCTGTAAGACTGCATTAACAGTTCTACTGTGCTGCATGTGAGACAGACCAAGCATTTTATATGTAGGTGATGTACAACCTAAAGTCCAATTGTAGCATAGGTGTAGCTGTAGTGTGACTGTACTGCATCACAGATGTATATGTATCACAGATATCAAATCAGTATTACTACATGATAGCTTGCATGAACACATATGGATGTATGTTACGATTTCATAGCAGTATAACATTTTCACTGGCAATGGCAGGCGGGGCTGTGATTGTGTGACACATGTGCTGAGTGTTGAGATGTACTTATAGAGGGACCTCCATGTATTGCTTGGTATGTGTAATATAGCAATGACAACTTCCTTGTTTATTGACACTGGATTTTGCACTGCTGTATTTTCTATGCACATGGGCATAGCTGATGCATTGCCATCAGTCGACATATTGCTGTACCATTCATTATAACAGATCACTTTTTAATTCACACATCAGTTGCAGATGCTTCAGACAATATTCATTGCTTTTGCATGTGGCAGATACATGCAATACATGTCTGTGTATAAGGAATTTGCTCATAATAGTGCGTTGTTTATAAGTATTGTTATTCATGTGGCCAATATCTATGTCAGCCATGGATCCTTTAGTCAAGTGTAGCACATATGGCACAGTGAGCTCACACACATCTTGTCAGCCATACAGAACTATTCTTTGGCATGCATACTCATTAAGATTTGACACTGCAGACTTTCCTTCAAGGTTTTGTGTTAGATGTTTGTGTAATATGTCTTTCTGTTTTGTACCCAGTAAATACACAGTTCAGTGACAACATTGATGGCATGGGTTTGATTCTTGCAGATGTGGATCATGGTTTATGTGTCATGAAAACCTCTCAACTGGCCAGGATTGTCCCTGATTTCAACTCCAGTTTTAACACTGTCCCTCTTAACCCCTCAAAAAAGGTCATTTTTGGAGAAGGGGTGATGAATTCCCCTTATAGAATACTGACAATCCTTACAGTTGTACAGGCCTTTTCCTGCAGAACAAGTTTGACAAGCTACACTCACGTAGTATGTTAATGCCTCAGGTTAATGGTTGTAATATTTTAAAAGTTTCATGAGTGTGCCTGTTTCTGTCTACAATTCTCCAGGAGTCTGTTGCTATGTGTCTTTTATTGTTTGAGAGCTGTGGTGGCATGTCAATCATATTCAAGCAAGTCATTTTGCAGATCTTCAGAGTATGCACATACCTCCTGTTGGCTATACCTTCCTTGCTAAATGCCCTCATTTGTGATGTTTATGTTGTCACGCCCGTGGCCTGGCCCAGCAATCAAGGAGCCTCAATCCTCACCACTAACACCAGAGATGGCATCTCATATATGAGGAAAGGATAACAAATACACACAGTAAAGTTCAATTTCCCTTAAGAGCACACAGAGATCACAGTTAGTTCGGGGGTGGTTGCTCCCTTGCTCTCCAGGTCCCCAATAAGACTCCCCACTGGCACAGCTATAGGGTCCAGATCTCAGCCTAGTGGGCAAGCTAAAACCTCGAGCACCCTCTCTGCCCAACCAGTGCTTCATGTCCCTGCCCAAGTAGCTGACACACACACACTTTGAGAATAGTTTATACAACCACACAGACACTCCTGGGGAAGGCTGGCACAGGTTCTCCAGTGGTGCCCCTTTTCCCAGACTATACAGTAGTACCAGCTGCCACCACCCACTAATAATCAGCTACTCAAAGGCCCTTAAAAGGGTATCCAGTTATTACTGTGCAATATTATTATCCAATTGGTAGTATAACCTAGGGCTAAAGCTATTAGAGTGGCTTTGTACAGTTTTAGTAAAGGCATGCAAGTACTCTTAAGAGCTTAAATTATCTCTACACAAACCAGCCACAGTTAAAAGGTTTTAAAATATTTAATAATAAATAATTAAAACCACAAGACAATACTTTCTACTACACAGTGCTAGACAAGAGTTCAGAGATCACACAGAAATACTTAAAATAAATCAGTAGTACAGTTCTGACATCACAGAAAAACACTTAGTCTAATTTTTCTAGTTTCTAGCTATTTCTAAAAGAAAACACATGTCTAAGATAACTTACAAATGAGCAAGACAGTGCTGCGAGTTGGATGATCAAGACAAAAATGCTTAATGCTTTCTGATTCTCTCTGTTTAAATTGCTATTGCAGTTATGATAAACATTACATCATTTTTTTTACACTTTCCTTGTGTTCCCAGGCTGGCATATACTACATTCTTTTGTTATCTTGCAGCTGCAGGAAACTACATCAATAAAAGACATTCGACATGTAGACTCTAGTAATTATTCCTTAAGTTAAAACAATAGGCAGGAAGCCTTCATCGAGCCTGGTCTGAGCCGAATTGTAACCAACAAACACAGTCATGAAATAATTTGAACTTCAAAGGTCATACAGGAAATGCTTGACTTAGCTTTCTTTACAGTAGAGGGCAATGTTGATACATTGTTTTAAGTTCAACATTTCATTGCATATTCTTGCATTTAAGAAAACAAGCCTGTATTTCAACATTTATATTTACAAATGACAGAATTATTTGCACAATTCTATCTGGCTAGGCTGGCAGCTTTCATATATGTCATAACCATTCATCTCCATTGTGTGACCATCACATATATACTATCATGTGTGATGATATAATGTACACAAAGGAAGTGTAAACAGCAGTACATATTGTGCTAGCTACATATGTTCTTAATGTTATGCTTGTGGAAGTATACATACAATGACATATCCTATCTTGGGGACATTGGCGTATTTACCATGCCGTCTTCCTCTTTCTTAATTTCTATCATTCATGTCTGTGCCCATTTTCATCAGCACACTTTACCCGCCTAGTGTATATTTCATTGTATTTGCCCTTGCCGCCCCCTCATTACTTCATTCTGCAAATAATTGTTGGAGTGTACATTGCACTCAGTACACTTTTCTTTACTGTGTTAATGCTGCTGTTTTTGCAGTATTTTCACCCCTGGTAGTCATTGTGGCTGTCTGGACAATCTTGTAGAGCAGATTTGCTTGTAAGTAAGCTTGAATGCTACTTGTTTCTGTGCTTGTGCTGCTCTGCATGGTTTCTTAGTGGCAGCACTATTACTGGTCACAAAACCATGTTTGTATATCTGTAAGCAAGGTGAGCAGCTAACGTAAAACTCTTTGTAGGCTTCTTGCAAAGCCTAATTGGTGTTTATTGAATTCCCCAGATCATATTATGTACAGTAGGATGATAGCACTGAATGAAGAGAATGCAATGCAGTCAAAATGAAAACACTGAACTAATACAAACAGGCACTTGTGTGAACTTGGAAAGAATTCTGACTGAAAGTTAATCCTCTGATGTTTGAAGTATAAAACAAATTAAAAATTAATATGCAACATTGTTTCTTTTAACATTTTCTGGCTGAAATAGTGTTTGAGGTAATACAAAATGATTTGTGTAGAGAACATGAATATGAAACTGAGATATGGTTTGTCTTTTCAATTTATGGGTATTATTTTATTTAGCTTAAGTATTTATCACCAGAAAAATCAGTCTGATTGTGAAACTTCTTTTTCTCCTGTGTTTCCTTTAAAGAATGGACATAGTCTTATTTGTGTAAGTTGTACCTAATGTATTGTTTTGTTAGGGAATCTAAATTTGGATAGATATCATTCCATTAGTCCTCTTCAGCTCTTAAGCTTAAAGTGTAACTGTCTACTGGCATGAGTTCTCAGGAGTTACATTTCAGTTTCTTTTTAGTTGCTATAAATTAGGCAAGTTTGCATGAAGCTATTCACTGTGCAGCAGCATTTGGCAGTACCCTGAACAGATGCAAACAATTGGAGAGAAAAAAATGTACCTATATAACTAGTACTGGGAGAGTAACCTGTAACTTAGTGAGGTACTGCACAGAGTTAAGCTTAGAGCAGTTAGCTTGGGCATCTAACAGTGCTAATCCATATCTTAGCACTATCTAGCTATAGTCCCCAACCCTAGAGACCACCTTAGGAGATTTGTGTATAACCCAGTCCTTAAACCATAATAGCTTATCCTAATACAGGTCCAGACAACATGGCTGTGCAATTTTCAAATGTCTCCATTGCCAGCTAGGTAGATATGAGCATGTTGCGACAATGTAGCAATTGCCACATGTTTCACAGAGAAACTTTTAATCCTTAAACAAACTAACACAATATGTGAGAGATGCACATGCACAATTTCCTTGGAGGCCAAAGTCTTGTTTTCAAACAAGCCTGCCAAATATATAAAAACTAGATCCACAACACATAGTATCCACCACACACATAGACCATCTTATGCTGAAGCACTAAAAAGCAATCTTTCCAAACATTAAAGTCCTTCACATGGCAATATCTATCCTAAGCAATCTCTTAATCACACGCCAAAAGCACCACCAAACACCAAACATACTCCTACACCCGGTGGTACCCCAAGAGCATAGCCCATAAGACAACACAACACATTACCTATGATGTCATAGGGGACTCCATTGCATGACACACAGATGCCTGACTGACCAGACTGGACAAGGAGACGATAACAGTTAGTTGCTTATCTGGAGTCAGGATCCACCAGGATACACATGTACTGAAGTCAATGCACCACAGGTACCAACATGATTCTATCACAATCCATAGAGGAGTGAATGACCTGAGATGTATCTCACTGGACTATATGAACACAGATATTGTGGATCCGCCTGAGTATGAGTCTCAGACAGGTATGTGCCTTGCATTGACAAGCATTCTACCTTTACCAAGGATTATGTCACAGTATGAACAAAAATGATTGACTTTTAACAATTGGCTTGGTTTCTGGTGTCATTCTAGTGGGATTTAAAACTACTGGCTCACCAAATAGAACATAAAGAAATCTAAAGGTGTTACTGCTCACTGCTAGGAGCCTTAACAAAAACTTTTTAAATCCTGCAAGCTGTCCTCACTCTCGAGGATATAGACAGCTGTACAGATACAGAGACATAGCTTAAAGTCAGAGAAAGTGCTAAGGCAGTGCAAGGCTTCATTTAAACTATCAGCCACACAGACTGGGACTAAAGGTGGAGGGGTCTCAATCAACATTAGCAACAAATATACCTTTAGGTTGGTTTAACAGAATGAAGCCCTCGAATTCATCCACGTAAAAATCACCATAAAGTCCCATACTGTATTGTAGCAGCTGTGGTAACTTACCCCCAAGTCACCATCTATGCCCCAGGAATCCCACAGTCATACCTAGACCTGCTGGATGCACTCACCATCCAGCCAAATATCCTATTCATGAGAGACTTCAACTACCCCTCTATAGACTGGGAAACATACATTGCCTCCAGCCTGCAGGTATAATGTTTCCTGGAGTATATTAATGGAAATATCCTTGACTAGATAGTGCATACTCCAAGCAGAGGTAACAGTAGGAATTCCACAAGGATCAACACTTGGTCCACTACTCTTCTCAGTCCTCACCAGTAATCTCTACACTGCAACTTACCTTGCTACCATCAAACAATATGCAGATGACTTCACTGTCATCTGTGCCGCACCCTCCTTGCCACAACTACAGGAAGTTATGCAAAAATCTTTCATGGCCATTGAATCCTTCCTAAATAAATATCAGCTCATCCTAAACCCCATCAAATCAAAATGAATGCTATTCCATAACAACCATCAAAAAACAAACAACCTCAACCAAGATTTTAAAATCACCTTATCCAATTAGACTCTAATTGAACCAGTGTCAGAAGTTAAACTACTAGGTGTCAGCATTGATGATAATTTAAAATCTCACAAGTACATATCACTTGCAGTTAAAAAGGCCCACATTACATTAGGTTCTCTCTATATAATTAAGGCTTTCCTAGCCAACTCTTCCAGACAAGCAATTGCAAGAACCCATCTGTTTTCCAGCCTACTCTATGCCTCCCCTATACTCACAAACCTCACAATACCAGAGGAATGCCAGGCATCCAGCATTACTGCAGCACAAGTTAAAGCTGCATTGTCCAAGGCCAAGAATGCAGCTTCCATGGGACCCGACAATATCCCTGGATGTGTTCTACATAACTACAAAGTGACCTGGCACCACATCTGTGTACCCTGTTCAATCACAGCCTCACCTCAGGCTTTGTCCCTACTGAATGGCACACTGCTACAGTCATCCCTCTCCATAAAGGGGGAGTGACTACAGACCCTGGAAATTATTGCCGCATTAGCCTGACAAGTCTGATATGTTAGGCTATGAAGAGCATCATCATGGCCCTAATTAACAAGGATATAGGGAATCTCCAAACTCTAGATCCCACACAATTTGGTTTTGTGAAAGGTAGATCATGCCTGCTAAACCTGGTTGACTTCTTTGAGTCAGTCACCAGAGCTGTGGATGAAGGCGAGGCAATTTGTACAGCCTACCTCGATCTGGCCAAGACCTTTTATACCATTCCCCACTCAGGAATTACTGATAAACACATCAAACTAGGCATCAACCCCTATATCACTAGGTGGGTTGCAAATTCGCTCACAGATAGAACTCACAGCGTGAAAGTAGTGAACTCCAAGTCAGACTGCTGACCAGTCATGAGTGGAGTCCCACAAGGATCAGTCTTGGGTCCTCTCCTGTTTGGCATCTACTTCTCAGAAGTCCAGGCCAACATGGATGGACTCTGGTTGACCAAGTTTGCAGACAACTGCAAGCTGGGGGCCATTATTAACTCCTCAAGTGATGTAGACATCCTGCAGAAAAGCCTCACTGAGACCAATGACTGGTGTCAAAACCATGGCCTTAAGCTTAACACCAAAATTGCATCGTCATCCCCTTTGGGGAAAACTCAGTTCCCACTAATTACCACATCGATGGGTGTTATAAGAGATCTGGGGACACAGGTCCTTTGACCACCACATTGGCACTGTGGTCAGAAAGTCCTTCTGTATGGCACATCTCATTAGCAAGGGTTTTGCATTCTGGACGAAAGAGGTCATTATCTCTATCTACTCTTCCTTCATTAGGCCAGTCATCGAGTATAATACCCCATTTGGCATTTACCTCACTAGACACATACAACGGCTAGAAAGCCAACAGAAGTACCTCACAAAGAGGAACCTAGACCTCAAACACATGTCCTATATGGACAGACTCAAAAAACTCCAGCTATTCTGTCTCATATCATCTACTAAGAGGTGATCTCTGCTTGACTTACAACGCCATGTTTGACCCAGCTCTGTTAGAAATGCTACATCTAAAGAAATCCCAATTCCTCCGCACCATACTCTTCAGAGATGACACCCTCATTACCACAATCAACAGAACATGCTGGAGGGACAGGTTCACAACCCAGAGACTGCCATTGCTCCAGAATAGACTTCTCATACATGTCAAGCAGAGCACCTCAATGTCCCTCTTCAAGAGAAATCTTTATGAGTGGAACGGAAATAGAAAGTTCACCCCGGGGATCACTCCAGTGGCTCTACATGATACAGGCACTGGGAACTAACGCCAGGCAGCACAATGCCAGGGCACTTCTATGGGTTAGGCTTGTAACGGCTCCAGGGCCATTAGCCTAGTACACACTCATGAACCTATGAACTTATGAAAACTGACTTAAGCAAACTTGAAATATGCTACCACAAGATATCCAGATCTGCAGCCAACCTGCCCTACAGACCCCATCACTGCCTCACTCTAAAACAAACCAAATGGCTAGAACTTCCTAACCTCTTATCCTTAAAACAGCTTACTCTAACCCACTCTATAGTTTACCTACATGACAAATGTCCAGGCTTACACAACCTAATTCAAATACAGTTCAACAACAGGACCCTGAGATCCTCCAACAAATTACATTAGTAGCTACAACATCCAACAACAGCTTTGGAGACTCCCTTTACTCTAATTACATCTCCAAAACATGGAACTGCATCCATGAAAATATAACACAACCAACCCATCACAGTTCAAAAACCTGTTGAAAGTCCCATCCACATGACAACTGGTTATGCTCCTGCTCCTCACCAGGCTGAACTTACTTGTCATCTCACCCACCTCTGCCACCATCTTGCTCTGTTTTCCTCTTAGTTGACTGCTATATATGTAACTCTAGACAAATTAATTTTAGATTAGTGGATGCTATTGTGAAAACACTGGTGAATAGTAAGTAAATTGCATAATATGCTTTTTTATAATCTGTAAAATACTTCTGATCTGTAAAAATTTTGTGCTGTTATACCATATGTTTTTTATATGTGGAGCTTTTTTCCTGGGCCCCTGCTGAAAACGGGCAACTAGCCCAGTCGGACTTCCCCAGTAAATAAATGTTAAATAAATAGAAATAAAAAACACTATAACTTGTTTTCATCATGTTTTGTGTTTGACACTGCTCTTGCTTTTAGCAAGTATTTGTCCAGGTCAGCTTATGAAATATCTGTGCACCAATAAGGATCTGCAAAGACAAGTGGAGGTGTTGGTGGTAGCATTTAATGTAGTATTTCAGTAAGATTTAATATGGAGGTCTTCAGAGACCCATAATGGGTGGGGGTACACTGCATTATCTTGTAGTGCCTGCACACCACTTAGTGTGACTCATGTAAAGCTGCTGTTTCATGTGTAAATATGTTAACCTAGGTTTGCAGAACACAAACACGCTTACTTGTTGCCTATCATACCGCTAATGAGACATATGTATGAAAGTGTGACTTGCCTCTGTTCTTCTGACCCTTTCTCCCTAAACTTGTCATTGTGACAGTAATATTGCTGCCTATCAAAGGAGGTAGGAAATGCTTGTGCTCAGTCATGATTAGTTTCACTCACAAATGCTGACTTGTTTTACATATAGTCAGTCCACTGGAAGTGTAGATTCAGTTATGGAAGACTTCCTACTGTATCTGATGGTCTGTGTGACATATTTCCTTAGCAGGCTCATCCAACCATGACCTTCTCTTTCTGTGGCTCCTTATGGGGAGCACAAGTGTGTTGAGGCTGGGAATGCCTTATCGAAGTGGTCTTTACCCTCTCACTGGCAGTTAGCCAATGTGACCCAATCACAACTGGAACAGATGCTGGAGGCTACAATGGAAAGAACAGTGGACAAATGTCAGGTCCAGATGGAGAGCTTCTTGGATCAGATAGCAGATTCAGTCATGCTGTTGTATGCACCATCAGGCCACAGGGATGAGGTGGAGGTGGAGAGTGTCATCCATGCCATGTTAATCTGGTACAATACAGAATATGATGCAATGTTGCTTGTTCCCCATCCTGTTGCTAGACATGTGTCCCTCTTGTGTCATGCCCTAGACCTTTGCATTTTCCATCCCTTTCAATTACCCTTTCACTCCCTATTTGTTTACTCCATGTTTGTCTCCTTCCATCCAATGTCTCCCCATCCTAGTGACTGCCTATTTGCTCCCATCTGTCTGCCCACAGATAAAGTATATCTGTGTGACCCTTGACATTGTCCAACACCCTGTATGTTTCATAATTAATGATTAGGCATTCAGTCCAAGAGACCATTAAGGAACCTAGCCTAAATTCCCAATCACCCCAGAACACCGTCTGATTAAGTAGCTTACACAGGGTCACACAGTAAACAACTGAAGGTGGAAAGATTCAAACCCTGTACCTCTGATACAGGTAGCAGCTCATTAACAGATCAGAGCTTTAGCTCTCTGTGTGCTAATTGCCAGACTTTTTTTATTTATTTTTTATTTATTTACTTACTTACTTAATTATTTGACACCTGTTAACTGGGTTAGTCCAACTGAGCCAAATGGTCTATTTTCAGTGGAGACCCAAGGAGAAATGCTCCAACTTACAAAAAAGCAAATTACGTACTAGACAATATATAAACAAAGAGAACAAATGATGACATATAATGTAGAAAAGAAACAGAAAAATAAACAAAACACAATGAAATATACCTCCAGTGAAGAAACAAGTATGACAGGAAAAATGTACAATAACATGAGCAAGTGATGTGCAGATTATAAAAAATATTTTCCTACTATCTTTCCCCCTTCCACAGTCCCTCCTCTTCCTTACACTCTATAAAGAACAATAATGGAGCCCTAAGCCCACCAAAACAAATGTTGCCCTGCCTCTCTCACTTTCTGTTCACTGTTCATAGAAATCATAGAAATCAAAGAAAATACAATGCAAATGAGCATAGCGATCATTTAAGGTTTTCAAGTACCCATCCTTAAAATCTTACCTCTTTTTCAAGGATGGCTGGGACAGTCAAGCCAGAGAGAGAATGTGTGAATACCCATCCAGTCATCTAGTTCCTGATTCAAGGGTAATAATATATCAGAGTGCTTACATGTGCAATGGAAGTCTATTCCAGCAATGGGGAAGGTGTTATGTAATGAAGCTATCTCTCCACCATGTTTTATTTGTCTGCAGATGTGGGCTTAGATCTCTGGTTGTAGTTTTAGTGGGATTATTTAATTAATGGAGATGCAAGAGATTCTGGATTACTGGGACAATAATGGCATGGAAGGTAAGGTGCAGATCATTGCACAGGAGCCTATAGGGTACTGAGTAAAGTGGAAGTGCTTCCAGTCATTTCCAGTAGCTTAAGATTTTTAAGCCAGTGATCTTTTTAGTTAGGAACTTCTGTGGACTTTCCAGCTGTTTAAAATGGCTTGTGAGGTACACCTCATAGGGTGCATTGCATTTTATTATTGGCCTAATCAATGTAGAATATAAGGAAGCAATGGCTTCTTTAGTTCAGGATGATATTCCTGTTATAATCAGCTGTGTTAATTAAAGGGATTTCATGGCCCCTATAGCAATATGATGATCAAAGTAAAGGTCATTATCAACCCATGTTCCAAGATATCGACCTATATTATTATTTTGAAGTGGGAAGTTAACTAGAGTATAAGCTGAGGATAGAGTTTATCTACCAAATATTACAATATTGCACTTTCTTGTATTTAATTTGTGCCCAATATTTGTATAGCCATATTAACAAGTGTAATCTCTTGTTAGAATGCCTGAGCATCAGAGGGGGACTTGAGAATGACATCCAGTTTACAGTTGTCTGCAGATTTGGTTAAACAGAGATCTCAGTTTGTGATCTGGAGATCTGTAAAGTAGATACCAAACCACAGCGGTTACAGAACTGAGTCTGTAGAACACCACTGATCAACTTCATGCAATCTGAGGAAGTGCTGTCAACCCTGTCTGTGTGGGTTTCATACTCTTGTCAATTTGCTATCCATCTTACTATTGTTATATGTTCTCCTTCTGTGTCATCTTCTTCTTGTGGCCTTTACAGTTTTTCTCATTTTGTATACATCCCTTTTTGCCCTTTATGAATCTGACATATAGTCACCATTGTGAATACAATAGCACTGCAGCTGCAGATACCTATGGACATATGCCTTTCTGTGCTCCACTGTACTGTCTTGTAAAAGTATGCACTAACACATGTGGCTTTGCTACTGCATGCACTGCTTCTGCTACTGCATGCACTGCTTTACTTCTGAGATGTATTGGTCTGTGTGTTTATATTTTCAGTTCTCACATGATCTCACAGTGTGGTAACTGAACTTCAGTGTGTGAGTTGCATTACATGGCTGTGCCTTTTTCCATAACTGCACTACACAAATGTGTTTATTTTTTGGTTGTGCCACTCATTTATTTACCTTGAAGCACAGCTAGCTGTAGATAAAGCATGCATTCAAGCTTTGGATGTTTAATCATCCCTGTGCAATGTCACTTAGCAGGACAAGGCTTGGCCAGATATGCACTGCATCTCTATGAATGCAAGTCCTGATGTACTTACTCCATAGAGTCTCGTTTTCTCCCTCCATTTAGAACAGACTGCATATTAAACAAAAAAAAATGGAAATCTGTGCCAATGGCAGTCTTATTATAATAGTGAATATTACCCAAGTTATTCATGTTGGGGATCTAAAACTGAGAAGTAAAATCCTAGGTCACATTTTAAAAATGCTGGAAAAGTTTGCTAATATAATGAATGAAAATACACTATTCTATGTTGCTTAACTAGACCTTTTGACTGCACCATAGTTCTTAACAAATATTAGCATAAACTAGAGAGTTACATGAGCATGTGGGTTTCACAAAAGAAATGCGGGTTGACTTAAAAAAATACATTTATCTGTGAAAGATAGCTTTGAAAGATTGTTTTCTTATTTGTCTAACCATTGTTATTATACATCAGCAAACATCAACAGTAGGACAGTATATTTATTCTGCAAAAAAAAGAGTTAGAGAGAAAATGTTTGTGACCAGACCTAACAATCAGGTAAACACAAGATTTTACTGTATCAGGACAGTTGCTATGTTTTCAATTACAAATCTATTTTTTGAGAGGCGAACCAATAATTTTCATTCCCATTGTACTGTGATTCTTTCAACACATATATAACATACACAAGCACAGTCTGTGCTGTACTTTCAAGCTGTTTATTTGTACTGGCTGAAATAACCATTTTTTATGATCATCACATATGCTACACTTTATCATCCTGCTCCAAATTGCATAAATTGACTAATGCTTCCTGTCAGTTTTCTCAGTTGTGTACAAATATCCAAACCCAAAAAGTCAAAGCCATATTTGTTCCCAAGCATCATACCTGTCGTGAGGTGATCCCCTTAACAACAATTTATGCATTCAGCATCTAAAGTTGCTAAGCCACTCATTTTGTTAAATATTTTATTATTCTAAATGCATGTACGGTATCTGCTCTATTTACGTCTGGCACATAAATTATATTTTTGCTAACAGTTTTGAAAGGCTTGATTATTTACATTCATTTTTAAAAATATTTATACTAAAAACATTTTAAATGTATACTTTGGCAGCAAGCAATGTTATTATTTATGATAGTCATTTTGTATACAAGTAGCTAGTCAAGGAAAATGTCAGTGAGGAATTAATAATACCTGGCAGTAAAACAATGTGCATAAAGTTAATATAGGTAAATAACAGCAAAGATAAAACACAATGTCGGCAAAGAGAAATAAAAGTTCAGATTTAATCCAAATTGACAAGGAAATACACTCCAAGCCAGTAGTAAGCGCTTTCGTCTCCTGTAATAGAGACTTCTTCAGACTAATGGCTGTGGCCATAAAAACACAGACTTTAAATAGTACAAAAGTCATCAATTAAAAGGCATCAATTAGCATTTAAAAGCACAGTTCCATAAAATATGAAGCTGTGCCAAATAAAACTTTACTAGTGTTTCAACCCCTTCCTTTTCAAGTACATTTTACATTCTTCCCTATTGTTGAGTCCTGAAGGGAAACAAGCATTTAATATAACCTGCCAACAATATTCCAACCATCCTAATTCTTCCTCTATATTAATAATCTTAACATTAGGGTGCACTGTATCTAACACTATACATTTGAAATTAATTTTGCATTTATTCTCAGCATAATGTTTACTCATAGCATTTTTAGTGTCACCTTTACTAATAGCATAATTGTGCTCATAGATTCTTTTGTATAGTACCCTTTTTGTTCTTCCTACATAAAATGACCTACAGTCTAAACATATTAGTAAATAAATAATATTTTTGGATTTGCATGTAAATCTTCCTGGGACCTGTACTATTGTTTTCCCAACCATTATGGTGTTGCAATGGGTGCTACTTTAGCTCCTAGTTATGCTCAAGGATGTAGCTAGGCATACTCAATGTACTCAAATGCGTACATTTTTTCAGAACATCTTTCTGGAAACTTAATGGGTGTAACAGCATAGAACATGTAGAATTCTCTAAACTAGTGTCTGTTATATTGAATTAGACAAAATATGCTTACACAATAGAACTGTACCACTTAAAATAGTATTTTCATGCTTATAAGTGGCAATAGCTGAAAATAGGGTATCCCTTTTTAAAGGGTATAGGGGTAACATTATCACCGGACAAGGGGGGAGGTGTAGTGCTTATGACCGGACAAGAGGGGAGGTGTAGTGCTTATGACCGGACAAGGGGGGAGGTGTAGTGCTTATGTACACTGTAGATTATGACATCTATTTATTCAGGATGCTACAGGACTCAGACCAGTGTGTGAGTTACTATCACTAAATGAGATTAACATTGCACATGCAAAAATAGCTTACCACCTACGTGATTATTTATTGCAAGGCATCATTAATGAGCGAGTATACAATTACCTACATGTGGAAAAGCCAAAAATCCCATTAATTTTTGGCATTTCTAAGACCCACAAAGGTATAGACCCTATCAAATTTAGGCCGATAGTATCTGGGACAGGAAGTATTACTGAACTACTCGCAAAGTATGTAGATCATACTGTGAAAAAGTTCCTATCTTCTATTACTTATATTAACAAAGACTCTTGGGATTTCCTTAAAGGAATTGACCAGCAGCTCTTTGACGTGGACTTGTTAATGGTTACTATTGACATTGTAGAGCTTTTTCCAAGTATTCCCCATTTAGTAGGACTAGAATGGTTCAGTGAGGTATTAACCTCCAAATCTGGCCTTGACAACAATACTGTCAACTTAATTTTAGACTTTATGGAAATTATCCTTGAGAATAATTTTATATATTTTAATGGGGAGTTTTACCATCAAAAGAAAGGGGTAGCAATGGGGGCCCCTTGTGCTTCCCTTTATGCCAATTGTGTTTTACATCACTGGGAGCAGGAACATGTCTTTCAGAGTCCATGGTCCGCATCTATAGGGCACTACACGAGATACCTTGACGACATTTGTCTTTTGTGGAAGGGTACTAAGGAGGAGTTAGAAGAATTTTTGAGACACATTAACAACAGTACTGAATTCTTGAGGTTTACTTACAACATTGACTCTGACAAATTGAACTACTTGGATGTGACTCTACTTAAAAGACTACGATAGCCACTGTTTCCAATCAAGGTTGTATAGGAAAAGTACATTCTCAAACTCTTACCTACATTTTGAAAGTGGGCACCCCTTCTATCAGAAGAAGGGGATAGTTAAGGGCCAGATTATCAGGGCCTCGAGAATGTCTAGCACCCTTGAGAGTTTTTTGGAAGAAGTGGATACTATTGCAACATTGTTTGAGGAAAGGGGGTACCCCAAAGCCCTGATTGACAACATGACGCAGGAAGTGTTAGTAAACAGAGACTTGAAGTATTTCCCTTTGCTAGGGACTGGTTTATCCACTTCTAACCAGGTGACAAGGCAAGAACAACTTGAATCCAAAAACAACCTTATACACACTTTTTCCTCTAGTTCTTGTAAGGTTGAACAGATTATTTTAAAGCATTGGCCTATTTTAGCATTACATGATGAAGTCAAAAATTATGTGGCGGCCCGTCCTCATTTTGTGAGGAAAAGGGACATCAATTTGAAAGAACTTTTTGAAAATAATGTAGGGTCTAAAGCAGTCACGGGTAAGAAGAAAGTTGGTACACATAAATGTGGAGCCTGCAAACAATGTAGTTTTATGTTTGACCAAGACACGCTTTTCATCCCTTCTAGAGAATTTAGGTTAAAATCATCTGAATATTTTAATTGTGGTACAAAACGAGTGGTTTATTTGGGGATATGCATAAGCTGTTTCAGTTTTTATGTGGGTAAAACAGAACGGCAATTTAGGAGAAGAGTTTATGAGCATCTGTATGATGTTTCCAGGGGTAAGGAAAATAATGCCTTTTTTAAACATTCACAAGTCTGTGAGGTCATGAACTTACAGTTCTTGGTACTAGAACTGGTGACACTGGATTTGAGAGGTGGCAATTGGGAAGCCAGGCTTGAATACCGTGAATTATTGTGGCAACTCAAATTAGACTCAGGGAGGGCCACTGGGTTAAAAGACAACATCAGTATTAGTAGTATTTTGAAACTCAGAATGGCCCGGTATTAGTAGACAAACTCTTCATGATTATATGTTAGTGTTGTATTCTGAGGGGAAAGTTTTGCATGGCTGTTAGGACATTCTGACAAGGGCATTTTTTCCACTCTTGTCTTTAAGGTTAACAGCATGCTAGATTTTAATGATGTTACTTATAGACATAGAGGTGTCACTTGGATTTTGAAGATTTTTTGCTCACTACTCATTGCCTCACTTTACATCATTCACCCACCATTTTGGACAGTTGCATTGTATATGACAGGATCCAACTTTAAATGAGGGTGGGGTAGAAGGGTCATGTGATGCACCTCGAACTATTTAAGGATTGTAAATGAGATTACAAATTTTTACTTCTGAAGAAGCTCGGTATTGACCGAGCGAAAGTGCTCAAGATTATTGTTTTTCTTGTTCTCCACCAGTGTTTTTTAAACTGCCATTCGACCACATTAAAGTGCTTTGGAATATTTTGACCAGTTTATACTTCCTTTGTGTTATCCGGGTCCTGTGGCTTTTGGGCAATATTTTATTCATGGTTGGACTTTTTTCATTTTACCGAGTCTTTGTAACATTTTGACAGTTGAGTACATTTTTTAATTGATAGATGGGTGAGGGGCAGTAAAATGAGGTTTGAGTACCAAATATAAATTTCTGGCTACACCTCTGGTTATGCTAATATTTTCATGCAGGGGTGGGAAACAGCCAATAATGTTGTGCTAACGTTAAGATTATTAATATATTGGAAGAATTAAGATGGTTGGAATATTGTTGGCAGGTTAGATTAAATGCTTGTTTCACTCATGGACTCAACAATAAGGAAGAATTTAAAATGTACTTGAAAAGGAAGGGGTTGAAACACTAGTAAAGTTTTACGTTGGCACAGCTCCACATTTCATGGGACTGTGTTTTTAAATGTTAATTGATGTTTTTTAATTGATGATTGTTGTAATATTTAAAGTCTGCGTTTTTATGGCCACAGCCATTAGTCTGAAGAAGTCTCTATTACAGGAGATGAAAGCACTTACTACTGGCTTGGAGTGTGTCTCCTTATCGAATTGGATTAAATCTGAACTTTTATTTCTCCTTGCTGACACTGTGTTTTATTTTTGCTGCTTATCGAAGTTACTTGTGTGCTGCTGAGTGTGGATAGGTAAATAACATTTATAAGCAGTTTAAATTTCATTCCTTTCTATCTAGCATCACTGTCTGATATTGTGATCTTCTTCTTCTTTTGACTTTTTCCCGGTTAGGGGTCGCCACAGTGGATCACCTGTCCGCTCAGGATTGGTAGTGGAGTTTTACAGTGCTGAGGAGCCAGCCCTGTGCCCAACCTTCCACAGAAGGCACACACATGCACACACTCACACCTAGGGCCAGTTTGGAGTGTCCAATCCACCTACAGCATGTCTTTGGGATGTGGGAGGAAAACTGAGTAACCGGAGGAAACCCATGGGACTAGAGGGAGGACATGCAGACTCCGCACAGAAGGCACCCCGGCTGAGAATCGAACCAGAGAACCTCTTGCTGTGAGGTGGCAATGCTAACTGCTGCACCATCATGGCTGCCTCTGTCTGATATTGTCATCTATGATGCAGAAAAATAAGTATTTTTCACATTTGGTTAATAAGTCTAAAAATGAGTGTGTAAGATCTATAGTCAATATTCAAAAGCATGTTGCAAGGGTGTAGAACTGGTTTGCTGCACATACCAAAGCCTTTTAAGATTGATAAGAAAAGGTATAGAATAAGATAGGAAACTTAATGTAGTCTTACCCACTGTGTAACCATATCATGCCATGTATGGAGTACATATGAAAATGACCCTGATATATGATTTCACAAACACAGAACCATTTATGTACCAGCTGGTAACCCCACATTAACCACTGGAACTCCATCCAAAAACGATATGACAGTGTTGTACCTGCTTTTCATAGGCATTTTAGGTTTTAAGGCAATTTAGTCTGACATCATTCAATACCTAGACATTATCCAGTCTCAGGCTGAACCCCTTTCATAAAGAGGGCAAGTCAGCTAGTCCTTGGGTAAATTTGTGGATTACCACCAAGTAAACCAGATTCTTTTTGAAGGATGTTAATATATAACACTTTTAAACCTGCAGCTGCAGCTTATTTTACAGATGGGGAGATGCTGCATATTGAATCTGGCTCCCCATTGCATTCTGTGTACCTGCTGGTGAATATTTAGGTTCCTGATTCTAGTGTTTACCAGAGCTACTAGACTTGCAGAGATATATGAGATAAAAAAAGAACAGGGTCTAAAATAGCATGGTAAGCGAGGAACAGATTGCCCCACAACAGTCTATAAGATACTGGGTAAAGGGACAACACTTCTAGCTTCTCTTGGTAGCTCAGGGTATTTAAGCCTGATAAATTCTTAATTGAGAATGACACCTCTGAGTCTTTTCTAGCTGGTTAATATATCAAGTTATATATAGCCTGATGGTGGTGTTTTACTGTGCAGTCAGTCTAATCAGTGTTAAAATAAGGTGATAACGACATCATTAGATCTGAGTGCTATACCCTTGGCTATTAGTTGTGTTATCATTAACTCTGGATGACATAACCTTAGTTGTGCTACGTCAAAGAATGCTCTGACTACATGACGTAACTGTTAACCCAGGTACCCTGTACCCTGATTACATTTTTATTTAGTATTGAAGTATTGTCTGTACTACATGTTGACCATAGGGGTTGCATGGAAACAAAATGATGCTAAACTTTTTCACATTTAATTTGAAGCCATTTTTAATACACCAGGTATTAAGTAGGATCATTTTTTTCTGAAAGGTACAGATTTTAGAAGGGGGTCTTAGGAATAGCAACCAGTTTGCAGTCTGCTGAAGAATTAATTAACCAGAGGTCCTGGTTATCAGTTTGAAGTTCACAGAAGTAAATTCCAAAAAAGAAGGGGTTCTGCTACAGAAATCTGGAGCAATACACCTGTTACTTTCATACTTTTTTGCCACACAAACTATATAGGCTCTGTCTTTTAGCCAGCTTGCTATCCAACACACTACATAAGAATCTATACTTAAAGCATTCAGCTTACTTACAATGCCCACTTTTGGTGTGGTGTCAAATGTTTGACTAGGTCAAAATACAGTGTGTGAATAGCATGACCAATGTCTGTATGACCTCCTTGAAGACATTGACTAGATTTAATGGGTAAGATCTCATTTGTCTGAAACCAAACTAATGAGGTTCTAGCTTAATGAGATTTTTGACATCATAATTGATTAAATGAGTTGTGATAAGCTCCACAGCTTTGCAGAGTAGGTTTGTAAGTCTGATGGATCTGTAATTATTGGGGTCTATAGTAGGGCCACCCTTGGAGATGGACATCAGCACTTTGGAACAAATCCTGTGACTAAGCATAGGTTAAACAATTTGAAAAGAGGCTGAACTTGTGGAGAACACAAAGCCATTTGGTGTCATAATAGATAACCACCTAAAGTTTGATGTTCTAATAAAACAAGATGTCAAGAAAACTCACAGAAAAATCAGTTGCTGTATTGTAGGAAACACTTTTAGACTATCAGTGCCAAATAATAGTTTCTGTGTATGTCATACCTTCACTAAATACTGCACCAATCACATCAATATTTAGCAATGTATACTAATAGAAACTGATGCTATAACAAGATAGCTAAATCCACCACAAGTGTATCTGCTAAATCCCACCACTTCCTAGCCTTAAAACAGTAATAATTATAACTTTATTATTTTAGCATTCTTGAAGCACTTATATCTCTTATGTGTCCTGACAACCAGAATTATGTCCTCCGGTGGGTTTATTTTCTATTTTTTCCAGGGGCATTTTGGCTATGCAAGTCCAAGAACTTCTGGACTTACCCACATT
>NC_056725.1:79878448-79890948 GCF_019279795.1 Protopterus annectens | reverse complement strand
ATTCATTCAAAATTTTTAGAAAAACTTTTTTTGCCAATCCTTTAAATTTTGACACCTTTCTCACCCTATTCCATCTTCTCCTGCAGCCAAATCTATATTTATTTGTTCTAATACTTTATCTAGCTCATTTAAAGAAATCTCATTTTCCAACTCTTTTTACAACTTTGTTCTCTTTTTCTGTTAACTTTTTTACTTTCCGTGGTTTTTCACTATCTTTTTTCTTTAAACATGACTTATATGTATTGTGCTACACTATTCATACTGTTTTTCTGAGTTCTTTCTATCTTTCTGCTTAAGTAACTTGATACATTTTATCATTTTCATTATAAAAATAGCTTTGCTTATATAACAATTCTTATATTTTTCTTTTTCTACTTATCTCATATCATATTGTCACTGTAAGAAACATTTTTATTTTGTTTCCTTAAATATCTTCCAGCATTCAGACCAGTTTCATTCCTTCCTTACTCCATGCTTTTGCATTTATCCTTTTTATTCCTTATGCCTGTTTTTATATATTCCCTGTTTTCTTTTACGTCTAGCCATATTGCAAGACAATTAGAAAATCCTGTTTCAACTATCTCCTCTTCTCCAATTACTAGAACTTTTGATACTATAATATAATGTATTTCAGTTCTATACGTACCCCTTTTGTAAGTCTGTGAATTTTTTGTCCCAAAGTTTTAACTTACTACATCTTACAACGTCCCTTGTTTTTACAATTGCCTCTTAAATCCCAGTTAAAGTCTCCAGTTATTATAATATTCAAATTTATCACTACATAGTCTAAAATCTGATAAAATAAGGCTTCCCTTTCTTTACAATTAGTATAAGCATATGTTGTAATTCTATATACGTTTTCTTCTCAGTTTAAATCTGCAATGGTTAATCCTCCCATTTTGATGGTTATATCTAATATCTGTACTGCATTTCTACAGAGCATAGCTATTCCAGAACATCTCTCATTTCCCAAATTCCAGATTATCTTTCCTTCCCATAGTTTTCTGTCTGTAATCTTTCTTCATTTAAAAACAAAATCTTGTGTCTTCTAATATAATTATATCTATATCACATGTATTGCATCACTCTAGCTTCTTGTGTCCTTCTAAGGGGCTCCACTATCTGTCAGCCTGGGATGACATGATCGACAGACCTCGATGCTTTGCCAGAGATGCTCTTCATCTGTCACCCCTGGGATTTCGCCTACTGGCTAAGGCTCTTGCTCCACCAATACTGCTGTTTTTAGGCAGTGTCTCAAGGACAAAATTCCCAATGTAAAAACTCCATCTAAAAACAGCTTCAAGGTTATGCTGCTAAATGCTAGGAGTCTCAACATGAAATTGCACTCACTGGAAGCTGTCTTCACCTTGATGACGCAGGCATTTGTGCAGTTATGGAAATCTGGTTCAAGGCTGTAGAGAGCACCCCAACCAAACCAGGTTAAACCTCCTTCCACACATTCAGACCACAAACTGAAAGCATGAAAACTAATGGAGGCGTATCAATATTCATTAAAGATAAATACACCTCCAGATTGGTTAAACAGTTTGACTCCCTGGAGACACTTCAGGTGCAATTAACTCTTGGTAGGGCACTTACTCAAGTCATTGCAAAATTCAGGACCCCTTCCATGAATCAGGACACCCACTCTTCCTATTTAGTTATACTTGAGTCTATCAAGATACATTCAAGCTCCATGGTTTTGGGTGACTTTAACAACCCATCCATTGGGAAATTACCCATGCTCAAATTCACTTGCGCAAAGGTTCTTCAGCTTTGTTAACTTCAATGCCCTGGGACCAGCTGGTTGACACCCCCACAAGAGGTGCTAACGTCCTGGATCTGGTGCTCACCAATTTGGGAAACACTATAGCACCCCCACTGTGAGGTCCTCTGGTGAGATTGGACCACAAATAGGTCTCGTTTGACATAACTATCACACCTACCCCCCCCACCCCCCCAGCAGAACTAAACTAAAAAACTCCTCCAATGCAAATTATAACCTCTTGTGGGATGGTATAAATAGCTTCACTGCACCTCCTCCCTAAGCTGGAACTGGCATCTATGCCGAGCGCAACACCAGTGCTTTATACAAGCACCTGTATAATTGCATTTACTCATCTGTACCTGATAGGACCAAAACAAGCTCCTCAAGGAAGAACAAACCTGCCTGGTGGACAACTGCTCTTAACGGGCTTTACAATAATAAGAAGAAATTGCTGTCTAAGAGTAAGAAGGAACAACCCCTCCTAAACTGGAAACATTCCTTCCTCTGCTTAAGCAAGCAAATAAGACTTCTTGTGAAGTCCTCCTAAGCAAACTATGAGTCCAGATTAGCTTCTTCCACAAAGGACAACCACAAGGCATGCTATAGTTACATCCATAACCTAAAAGGAAAGGCAGAACTGGTAGTTAATGATATCACATATACTGAACCTGTGGGCACAGCTAACCTGTTGGCTGACAGGTTCTATGAAAACTTCACTCCCCTGTCCCTACCACATTTACCCCATGACATCCCTACCACCTGTCCCCTACCTCATATCTCTAAACAGCAGGTCATAAATGCCATCTCTAAGGCCAAAATGACAGCATACATGAGATGTGATAACATCCCAAGCACTGTCCTACATGGGCTACAACATGAATTAGCAACATCATTGCTACACTTTTTAATCATAGTCTAAACACTGGCTTCATACCAGCTGAATGGAAAACAGCTACCGTTATTCCCTTGCACAAAGGTGGTGCTTCCACTGACCCTGGGAACTATAGCCCTATTAGCCTGACTATCCTTATCTGTAAGGCCATGGAGCAAATCAACATGGACCTTATCAACAAAGATATAGGTAATCTCCAAACACTTTACCCTATTCAGTCTGGATTTGTCAAAGGGAAATCATGCCTGTTAAACCTGATGGACTTCTTCAAGACAGTCACCAAGGACCCGGACGAGGGGAAATCTGTGTATGCAGCCTACCTGGACTTAGCCAATGCATATGACACTATCGCCCACTCAGACATTATTGACAAACTCACCGAACTAGGCATCAGCCCTTATATCATTAGATGCTTCACTAACTGGCTCACTGAAAGAGCTCATTTAGTCAAAATAGAGGAATCCACCTCCATCAGCAGAACTGTAACCAGTGGTGTTCCACAGGGATCAGTCCTGGGACCTCTACTCTTTGGAATCTATTTCTCTGAAGTACAAGCAAAAACTAAAGGTCTGTGGCTGACAAAGTTTGCTGATGACTGCAAATTAGGAGCAGTTATAGAATCTCCAAATGATGTCAACATCCTACAAGAGGGTCTTAAACAAATGCTTGGTGTCGAAGTCATGGCCTTAAACTCAATGCAAAAAATGTATTATCATTCCTTTCAGTAAAAGCAATATTCCTGATTACTACAAAATCAATAGCATTAAGTACACACTCAGTGGTGAGAGACCTGGGCACACAGGTTGACAGCAACCTTACTTTTGACCACCATGTCTCCACAGTGGTAAGAAGGGCATTCTGTATTGCTCATCCCATAAGTAAGGGCATTGTCTCCAGAGAAAAAAGAAGTTATAACCTCCCTGTACTCTTCCCTCATCAGGCCAATAACTGAGTGCAATGCCCCTTTTGGTATGTACCTTTCTAAGCACCTCCCAAGGAGAATTCAAGGTCTTCAGCAGCTATCCTATGGGAATAATCTGAAATCACTGCCACTTTATTCTGTTTCATACAGACTACTCAGAGATGATCTCTGCCTTGCATACAAGGCAATTTCTGACCCTGCGTTACTGGAAATGCTGCAGATCTGTAAGTCATATGGTACATGGGTTACTCACTCTAAAGACCTTAACCTGGTATGTGACATTAATAAAACCTGCTGGATGGACAGATTTGTCACCCAGAGGTTACTACACCTTTGCAACAGACTCCCACTTCTTGTCAAACAGAGCACCTCACTGACCCTCTTCAAATGCAATCTGGACGATTGGATGGGTGACCATAAATTCACTCCAGGGGTTCCACCTGTGTACCTCTTGGACATGGACAATAGGTGCTGATCATGGAAATAAGGGTAAGAACTTGGCAAGGCTTGTAAGGGCCCTAGGGCCATTAGCCTAGTAACTTCCTATGATCCTATGATCTAAAATCCCTACTATTTTTACTATATTCTTAATACTATTCACATTTACAGAAAGCACTGTAAGATTTTCATTTTCCCTTACATTCACAGTTTTATAAGCTCATAGCTAATTACTAGACTATTCTAAGCCAAGCCAATTTTGCTCTCAAGGGTGAGAATCAAACACTGTATCTTGTGTCTGTCAGTCACACACCTTAATCATTATACCAATCCCTCAGTCATTAGCTATACATATTCTTTTTATCCATTTCCTTTCTTTTTTCTTTTGTACTTATCCCTCTAATTATTCTTTTTCTTTTACCATTTTGCCAATAGATTTTTTTGTTTTTCTACCTCATAATGTATGTCTTCTTCATTACTTATCTCCAGACCTTCTTCTATGTCCTCCTTATTTTTTTCTCATCTGCTTTTTCTTCTGTTTTTACTATTTCTTTCTTCATTTGCTTCTTTTTTCCTTTTCCTTGTTCTTATTTCCATTTTTGCCAAACATCCATAATTTTCCATTTTTTGACACATTTATAACATTTCAGTTCACATTTTTTGCATTATGCCCCATTTCCCCACAAATATATAATTTTTCATCACAGTTACTTATCAAATGTTCTTATTTTCCACAAAAACAAACATGTTTTGGGTTGTCCCCAGTATTTTATAATACCCCTGTTCCCCCTCCACATTTATCATGCTTGGTCTATGTATAATTTTTCTCTTTCTATTTTTAACACAATATTACAGTACCATCCACCAGTCCATAAACCCCTTTTATCATAAACCTTTGCAATGTATGGGTACTTCTTTAAATAACATTTTCAAATGCCCTTTCAAAGTCTCTGTTTTCAGTTCTGTCTGAAATTGTATATGGATTTTATTTTTTTGTTTCCCTATTAAACGCCTTCATCACATAAAGAATCCATGGGTGACAGTCTTTCTTTTTTCATATTCTCCAGAAAATTTTCCATTGAAAAATCACTTTTAAATGACATTTCAGAAAATGCCTCTTTCTTCATAAGAATAAATGTTTTTTTCCCATGTGCTTTTATACCTAAAGGAACTTTAAAAATGTTCCAGACTTCATAACTGTCCATTTCTTTGCCTTCTTTAGTTTGAAATCTTACGATGTACTTCTGTTTTTAATTTTCTTCTGCTTACTTTTCTGCTGACCCTTTTGTCTTCTTTTACTTTGTCTGCATGTTTTCTTTTCCATCTCAGCAATATTCTTCTGTATTATCTCTGCATTATCCTTTTGTATTTTCTCCATAATGTCCATCCAGGAAATGTGATAAGAGACCTTGGGACACAGGTGGACAGTAGTCTCTCCTTTGATAATCACATTGCCACAGTAGTCAGGAAATCCTTCTACGTGGCACACCTCATCACAAAAGGTTTCTCATCCAGAAAAAAAGAGGTCATCATTCCCCTCTACTCATCACTCATTAGACCCATTATAGAGTACCTCACAAGACATCTACAACAACTGGAAAGGCCGCAGAAATACCTCACAAAGAGGATTACCAGCCTCAAACAGATGCCCTACGCACAGCGTCTCAAAAACATCCAGCTTTACTCCATCGCATATCGCCTACTCAGAGGTGATCTCTGCCTAACATTCTAAGTTATGTCAAACCCAGAGCTGCTAGGCATGCTCCACTTAAAGAAGACCCAATCCCTCTGAGCTATATGCTCTAAGGATCTAAACCTTGCCACCACAATAAACAGAACATGCCGGTGGGATAGAGTCCTGTCACAGAGACTTCCCGTACTCTAGAATAAACTACCAATCTATATCAAACAAAGCTCCTCATTAGTACTCTTCAAGAAAAATCTTGATGATTGGATGGGAAATAGGAAATTCACCCCGGGGATTACTTCTGTGGCTCTGCTCAGCAGTGGCATAGGAACATAATTTTCTTGTGTGGCAAAAGCCAAGGTACCTTTTTGGCTGGGCTTGTATAGGCCCTAGGGCCAATAGCCTAGTACCTACCTATGAACCTATGAGCCTATGAACCTATGTACTATGTGCATCTGACATAGTCAGCCCACCAGCAACATTCTCAATAAAGGCACAGCCACAAGGTAAGTCACTCTTCCTATTACCTGCTGAATGGAGTAGTATGTTCCTGCTAGTTGTATTTATGGTATGGGTGTGAGCATGCAAGGGAATTGGGCAGCTGAATGGGATGGCAGCAGATAGTGGACACCTATATGGGCAGCATGAAATCCATAACAAATACTGGTGTCAACAAAGTAGGCAGTACTAGACAAGGTGACAATTCCCACTGCAGGACATGTGGTGGCCCAAATGTGTGTCCATAGGGCACACACATACATGTCAGTGAGGCTCACATACCCAACACTAACCTCAGCCAGCAGGACAGGTATAGATGACCATAAAGAAAGGCTGTGCTAAGTCCTACAATTGATGACAATGGAGAACAATCCCCCCTCCAGACCTACATAGACAGACTACAACAGGTCAGGCAGTTGTATGTTAGTTATGAAGGGTAAGAAGTCTGAAACTGAAATGTAGGTCAATAAAACCTAAGATCTGTACTCTACTGATATGTCTCTAGTCTGCATGATAGGTCAGAATACAAAATGAAATGGAAGCCAACATAGTACCTGAAATACCAGTACAGACATAGCAAATGTTTACAGTTGTTAGGTGCCCCCACCCCCCACAATCCTATATAGAAATGCAGTAACATGTAAGTGTGAGTTTAATAACAATGGACCACAGATTACCTGAGCTGGCCCAATTTACAGGATAGATTGTTGCATGTGTACAATATCCAGGGCTCTGTGTGTTAGGTTGTTGTGTGTTGTATATTGTGTGGAAGTGGTCAGCATGTAAGCATGGAGGGTTGTATCTCAGTGGCCTATGGCCAATACTGTCGATTATAGGGCCATGTTCTGACAACTGCAGTGCCAACCACAATGCATCCCAGCAAAACCCAATTCAGTAGTCATCCATACTTACTGTTCAGATGTCAATATATGTCACCATCTGAAAGATGGACATGCCATGACTGTGGGCCCAGATGTGCACACAGTACACAGGTGGAAGTAACCTGGACAGAGTACATAAAATGTAACTGTCAACTCCAGACACCTTTGGAATTGTACATACGGGTTAGCAGCCCATTAGTTGTCTGTGTGGTATGAAATACTGATGTAGTCTGGCCAATCACTGCAGACCACAAAAGGCACAGTTATGAAGTAATGAGAGACTGCCTATGTTCCTACACAAGGCAGCATAATGGGAATGTCCCAGGTATATATGTGAATCAGCTGCAAGAATCTTCCATATCATACATGCACTCAGCTCACCCCACCATCAGCCACAGGTTTATCACAGGTCATATCCCTGCTGTTGGGAATGAGTACAGTATGACTCCCCACTTCTGTATGGGAATACTCACAGAATGCAACATACTGAAGAGGTGTCCCATGCAGGTTTGCCCCTAGCTGCAAGCAGCACCCTGCCAGCATCCAGAACAATGGATTAATATGGACAGGAACTATTGCCATTAACACCTTGGACAATTACACTGCCATCCTAGTGGAATCCAGTGGCTCGCAGCCTGGGACTGTAGGAGTGGCAGAATATACTGACCTGCTACAGATGGCCTGCATCACTACCAAATGGCCTACAGTTCTCTGCCAAAGGCCTGTGCCTCACCCGTACTGCCAATGTAAGTTATCTCATGGGGTCCCAACTAATAACATAACACAGTCTGCAGAACATAAATGCAAGGCCATGTCGACAAATCCCAGTAGCATGCCCACCATGTCCTACTGCATAAACTGTGGACCAACCCCTAAATAACGCTGGGATGAAGGGACAACTATAGGGATACTTCTCAAATATCACTTGCATAATGTTAGGAAGAGGATAGAATAACAGAGGGGGGTGTAGAAGCATGGATGCCATGGAGTGTGGGAAGTCTGAAACTCTGATGTGTGCCCATACTACCCCTGCCTGCAAACCCAGTAATGAGTGGCTACAAACCTGTTTGTAAACCACAATGTGAAGGGGAACTGACCAGATGTATGACCCCTGCCTCTGGGTAACCTGGGTGAATCTGTACAGCTGAGAGGTATGGCCACAGCAGGATATGGCCATTCTGTTATGTCAATAGATGTACAAGCAGGGGATCTTCAGCCATCACAGTACCAAGGTGCTGGACCATTTACACAGACCCATCAGCAAGTGTCTGCAGCTACCCCTTCAGAATGGCATGAGTGTGCAAGAATATGTAGGCTGAAGACCACAGTACTGGACACAGCTTCATTCATCTTGTATTTCCCAGGAAATAACTGTGAGCAAATAAGTATATCTGTTAGTAGCTGATGACATAATACATCACAGTGTATAACAGTATATATGTCTGAATATCTCTGCTAACACCAACTATGTAATACAAGCAGCACAGACACAATAGTTACAGTATCTCACTATCTTTCACCCATTGTGACTCCATATTGTTAACCTATTTACAGATATCCTGTAGAAACAGGTTGCTAGCTGTAGGTGTAGAACACAAAATCCTGCAATGGAGTACAGCCTACCTGGAATGGATTCACACACTCAATACAGAAGGTCATACTGGGCATGAGAGAAATGAAGCCCATGTCTGACAACAACATACAGAAGGTCATACTGGGCATGCTCCTACACTTAAGAGAAATGAAGCCCATGTCTGACAACAACAGTGGACTATATAAATCTGTCAGTCACAGATGTCTTTGCACACACACCACATTGCACACCATTCATGCTTTGCACACACATTGGATAGGAATACTCACATATAGCCAAGGTCAACACACTATAATATGTCAAACATACACACACACAGATGTGGGGAAGAGAGAGACAGACAGTGACAAAGATAATGCCATCATGAGGCCTGACACACCCACCACACATCCAATTGGCCAATATCACATGATGTGCCGATGTCAATCACTGTAGACATTTGCTTTTGGTAGCCCTCAGCCCTATATTGTCTGTGGCGCATGTGATAACTGTGTAACATGATAATACAAATCAATATTCATTTAACATTTGTATACCCAGTCCTGTCAAATGTAAAGTTGTGTATGACTGAGTGCTGTGTGTCTGTTTCCAGAGGAATGGTTTATGGCCCATTCACACACACTGCCCTTCCTATTGCCCATCTTAGCACTCATGCTGATGTCAGTCACCTTGAAATAACCCTCTGGCCAATCCTCAGCCCCATAAGCTTTGTGGCTTTTGCAAAAACTGCATAATGCTGTAGTGTAACATACCGTGTGTGTGTGTGTGTGTGTGTGTGTGTGTGTGTGTGTGTGTGTGTGTATGTGTGTGTGAAGAGATTAGTGATTCTGAGGCCGTTCACAGTCTCTACACTTCTCATTGCCCTACTTTAACAAGAGTCAGCCCAATAAATGCTTTAGTGTGACATACTAGTTAGGTAGTAGTTCTAATCCCAGACATGGCAACTGTGTGTGTGCCCTTGATAATACCTGATATCATGGATATTCAAACTTACTACCCTCCTTTAGCACTGCTGCTGATGTTAGTCACCTTCAAAGATACCTGTGGAGAGCTTGCTAGCATGTAAGCTCCATGGTGCATGCCATAAATGCCGAACAGTGTAGTAGCAGTAACTACACAAGTATGGGTTTGAATCTCATCTCTGCAGTCTTGCAGATATCATCCACCTGAGAAGTACCTGTTGCCAGCCCTAAATCATGTCAGGTCAGTGGTGCATGACGTAAATATGTACCATAATGGCCTGTAAAGATTGTTATATATAAGTTTGAACCTCACCCTGACAAATGTCAATGTGTGTTTAGGATAAATTTATTTTTGGGATCTCTCGCTCACTACATCACCCAATGTCAGTATTTACAAGGGCTGGTGATGTTCTTTACCTTAGAAGTACCTTGGGACAACATCAATCCTATATGCTCTGTGGCATGTGCAATAAATGTGGTACACTATAGTAACAATACCATGGCTAGGTAGGGGTTTGAATCTCAGTACTGGCAAGTATGTGTGTGTGCATCTGTCATCAATATCCTGTGTGGAGGTTGCTGTGATTGTGTAATAGCAGGATGCATTGTGGGATGGGTTTTGCTAAATTATTATGTTTAGGAACTAGTATATGCCACAATGACCACCTTACAAGGACAACAGATGTCAAACACCAGAGAGGCTGGAGTAGACAGTCCATAGCCCTACATGTGACATTATGGACTGGTGAACAATATAGGCAACCCTTCAATTACTTAGAGAACACTCTCCACCCATGTCTCATACACAAACACACTTGGCTAGGCAGCAACCACTGTACTGGCAGTTCCCTGCATATTGCCTAACAAATAGTAACCATGGTGTGATTGCAGTGGACTACATGCATGTTGACCACAACAGTGCCACTGACATCAGAAAGTACTGTAATGTATTACATCTCCTGACTGAGTGTGTGTTATCCAGCTAGTAAAAAGATATGGCACAATGTTCCATCACTGCAGTAGGCAAATAAATGCTTACAGTGGATCTTTTGCTGTGTTCCCCACTGGTCCTCTGCAACAACTGTAGAGTCTGCAAATGTAGCCTACAAACAGAATACCATGCCTTATACACATGCCCTGTATGGACAGATGGCCCTAACTCCACTGAATACCTGTATAATGCTGTCATTGTACGTGCTATCACAACCTCAGTTCCGTAGTCAGGTCTCATCAAATGAGGTCAGTAATGCTACATCAGAAGATAATAATCTGTCCATACAACATGCCCCAGTGACCTCAAGTACACTTCCACGTATCAAAGAACATGCATGTGGGGCATGTGCACAACCCAGACACTGTCCATATTATGGAATATAGATCACATACATGGGAAGCATTGCACATCAATGGCCACACACAATAGTAACCCAGATGAGTGGATGGTGAATGCAATACCCACCTGTGGGGAGCACTCCAGGGACTACACCCCTGAGCCACACTGGAGACTATTGTCATGTGGCCTGATTACAAGGTATTCTGTTTGCCTAGCCTTGTACAGCCTTCAGGCACATTCACCTACTACACACCTATGATGCAGTGAACCTATGCATCGCAGTACTGGCAAGTGTGTATGTGTGTGTGTGTGTGTGTGTGTGTGTGTGTGTGTGTGTGTGTGTGTGTGTGTGTGTGTGTGTGAACGTGTGTACATGTGTGTGTGTGTGTTTATGTGTGTGTGTGTGTGTGTGTGTGTGTGTGTGTGTGTGTGTGTGTGTGTGTGTGTGTGTGTGTGTGTGTGTGTGTGTGTGTGTGTGTGGAGATTAATAATTTTGAAGCCATTCACTTCCCATTGCCATACTTTAGCATGCCTGCTGATGTCGTTCACCTTGAAATAACCCTTTGGCCATTAATCAGCCGTATAACCTCCGTGGCTCTTGTGATAACTGCGTAATACTGTAGTGTAGCAAACTAGTTAGGTAGGAGTTCTAATCCTGATTCTGCCAACTGTAGTAATGTGTGTCTTCGTTGATACCTGCTTTTATGGACATTCACACTTACTACACTTGCCTTACCCCTCCTTTAGCACTTTTGCTGATGTCAGTCACTTTCAAAGATACCTTTGGACACTTTTCCAACATGTATGCTCCATGGTGCATACAATAATTGCATAACACTGTAATAGCAATACCTAGTCAGATAGGGTATGATGATTGCAGTCAGTAAATGGTGACCTCCATGTGAGTTACTGACTTCATATTCGTCTATGTCACAACAAACCCTGTTACACCAGCAGATTTCTCAGTTTATCACAGGAATATGTACATTTTGGCTGTGTATTTGTGCCTACATCCCTCAAGTCTGTCAACCTTTGTCCATATGTCATGCAGTAAGAGGTGAATATGTACAGTACATCATTATTTACTGACATCATACCTGATAACAAGCCAGTGGGATATCAGACTGCTAGACATGCTATGTATAGCAGGCCTTATATTTGAGGACAAAACCTGGACATTCTGTTGTAGTCTGTACAGTACTGAGGTCTGTGTACTTATGGTGATTGCTGACACAGTGTGTATTGTGAATATGTTATTTGGCCTGTGCATAGACTGTGGTAGATTTCATTGTCCTTGGTCATATTTTATCTGAAGTTGCATGCTGCCACAGTTTATGGTACCCTATCAGCGTAAATGTTTATAGGGCCAGACTGACGCATGTCCCATACCACAGTCAGGCATCAGACTACACTGTGTATTGGGCCAGTATATGTAGGGTTATTGCATGAGTGGCACATATGAGGATGGTTTTGTTCACACAGTCCATATACTTTACTATTAATTAGGCTTACTGTAATGTGACTA
>NC_056725.1:79815948-79873448 GCF_019279795.1 Protopterus annectens | reverse complement strand
GGGGGTGCAGGGTGACTTACCCCTCTTCTTGTGTGTAGGTTAGGTTTGTGTGTTTGTGTTTTGGAGGAAGGTGTGTTTATGTGTCTGTGTGTGGTGTATGTTGTGTGTAGTTTTCAGTAGTTTGAATTTCGCGGTTTTGGTTTTTCGGTATTGTAGTGTTTCGGGTATTTGGTCTTGGGATTTTTGACGTTGGTAGAATGAGTGTTTGATATTTAATAGCGGATATATATATATATATATATATATATATATATATATATATATATATATATATATATATATATATATATATCCATATCCTTGTTATGTGTAAACATGAGGGTTGTATATACCTTCCCAGATGTATCCCACCATATTTATCTGATATGTTTATATTTAGATATAAAAACATACAGATTCAACACTATTTTCTCTAACAAGTATTAAACAATTGTAGAAGTCAAAGCAGTTGTTCACTACTATTCAGTATGTGTACTGACAGATATATTTGAAAAAACAATAAACATTTTCACAGCTGTGATGACTTAGTGGTTAGTATAGAGGGTCCTAGGTTTAAGACCTGCAAAGACAGTTTATTTTGTTGCTAGGCAGAACAAGGACTGCTGAATACAGAGTGGTTAAGGCAGTTTTGAGGAGCTTTAAGTAGGTTTGTGCATGTTTGCATGACGGTAAGCGTTGCTAACGTACAGTTAAACGAAAACGCACTTACACCATGTAGTCTTCTCTTACCACTGTGCAAATCTGCTTAGCATTTACATTTAAGCAATGCTTACACCAGCTAAGCATAGCTCAGCCCTAGTAACCAGTGATCACATTCCAGACAGAAAATAGCAGGATAATGACATCTTTAATAAGAGTATTTAATTCCATGTACATAACATGCTTTTATGTGCTGTCATTACAGTAACAAGAGGTGTGAATATACTGTATGGGACATCTGAGTATATATGGCTAGTACGACAATCTTTTCTTTTTGTATGTGTTTCATGCATGGGTAGTATCCCAGTTTAAATGCAGTCACACTTGCATCTATTGTACATTATGTTACTACTGTTAACAGTGCTTTACCAAATAAGAGTAGATTGCAGGTTGTAGTACTGGAACCATACACCCCTGCATGCAAAGCTGGACTCTGAGTACTGACTATCATGTTGTTGGTGTGTGAGCTTTGTGCTATTAAGTATTTGCTACTGGATGTTGTTCTGATATGTGGATATTAACTGTAGACTACTATATGTATAAGACATGTCATTGTGGGCTGTCATCATGTAGTAATGGCATACCTATCAGTGTCAGATTTCTGTCTGTCAGAATATCCATCCTATTGCAGATGTCAGGTATCCATCGTGTCTGCTTACAGGCAATCTATGCTTGACTGACACTGACATGTCTGCCCAGCTGTGTTATGAATGCCACAGCTAGGAAACCCCGCCTGGTATGCACCAAATGCCATGGGTACCTCGACTAGACTACCACAGTCAACAGAACATGCTTGGTACAAGTTTCCAACCTAGACATTGACCATGTTATGTAATATATGTTGCATACATGTCAGTTGTAGCACCTCACCGGCCCTCTGCAAGAAACAACCAGATGATTGGATGTTGTATTTAACTGTCACCCTGGGGATCACTCAAGTGGCATCAGTTGATAGATGGCCTGCTGAAGAAATGTCAGGTGGCATGGTACCACTGTACCCAAATCCCCTACTCTTCACATCTCTCCATAGACAGTATCTTGGTACACACCTAGGAACACTTGCACCTATGGACCCTAGTACTGACAAATGTGTCAGTGTGCGTTACTGAGAATAACAGTGGCTGTGTGTTTGTAAACTTGTAATAGATAATGCCCTGACTTCTCACCCACTACACCCCCTATTGCCATAGTTAGAAATGGCTGCTGCTGTAATGGACATTAAATGTACCTTGTTACACTCTTCACCCTATGGGCTACCTGGAGAATGCAATACCAGCATAACACTGTTGTACAAATGGGTAGATAGGCACAGGTTACCCTCTGAGTCCTGGCAAGTGTGTGTATGTGTGCAATTGTGTATATTTGTAGGATACAGCATTGTGAGGCCATATTATCCAAATACAATACACCTTGCCATACATCATAAGGGATAGTGATGTTGTTATCATTAGATGAGCCATGACAAACCTTCACCCTACTATCCCTGTGGCATGTACAATAAATGCATATCCCTGTAGTAGCACTGATGAGATAGACAAGGTGTTGTATTGCAGTCCTGGCCAGTGTGTAATTGTGGCTTTGTCAGAAGATTATCATGGGTTTCAGTGAGTAAAATATCCAATGTGGGGTGTGGGTGCTGGATATACTGTATTTACACCATGGCACCCCCCAGTACATGTCCCAAGGTCCACTGTATGGGGACCACTGTTACCATCAACCATACAGGTAACTGATTATACTATACAGCCCAGTGATGCATGTCCTGTGAGCAAATTATTTATAACAGAATGGACTCACTGACAAGGTAGTTAGCACTGATAAACCCAGGTCTCTCAAATGTGTCTATGACTATGTGTTTGTCAATGTGTATATAACAGTATGTCATACTCTGTATTGTTCATTAACACCCAGTACATCCCCCATTATCATATTGTACAAGGGCTGGTGATGGTCTTCACTTAACAAGAAATTCGGGACACACCTCATCCTAAAAGCTGTGTGGTATGTGCAATTAAGGCCAAACATATTAGTAGCAATAAGTACCTAGGGAGAGGTTCTACTCTCAGTGTTGCCAAGTAAGTGAGTGTGTGTATGTGAAGGGATCTACTTCAGTTTGCAGAAAATACATGTCCCAGAAGGTCATCTGTCCAAGAACTGGCTGGCAAATGCTAATATTTCAAAGGAGTCATCTTGTGGAAATTCATTCCATCAAAACTATTAGTAGATGTGTAAATGCCCTCTTCCCCACAGTACAGCTGTACAGCAATACTGGAGTTGGTATATATAGTTGGGTGTGGATGTTGTGGGCACAGCCACCCTCATTGGGGTTATTGTTGTATGTATCCCCCCCACTTAGTCTGCTGTAATACTGTACAGTTTATGTTAACAGGTTAAGTAGTTGTCAATCACACTATGTGTGGTTATATGCCATCCACACCCTCCAAAGTGGAGGGCTGTGCCAGCCACACCAGCACACTTATGTTTACCAACTCCAGCATTGCACTACATTGGGGAAGAGGACATATACCCTGACAGTACCATTGTGAATGACATTAAACTAGCAGACTGTTTATTTACTGATGTGAGGTTTTGCCTATTTTGTCTTGGTGGAATTACATAGGCTAAAATGGGTTCACTGCAAAATTAAGTATATCCATGTGTATAGTATTCTCTGTGTATTGCATCAACACCAAAGCCTCTGTGTGTGTTATTCACAAACATGTGGTATGTGTCACCCAGTATACTTACCATTGTCCACTGTAGAATGCTGCTGATATCAGCTACCATGCACTCACCTGTATACACCCCTCAGACCTACAAGCAATGTGACACATGCAGTAACTGTTATACAAACCTGTTAATTGTGTTCAACTGTAACCAGGATATGACACAGTCAATGTGTCACACCAAAGCACTTCAACAAACCAGGAAATGAAGCTGACTGGAACAACCGGCTGAACAAAACGGAACTTGCGTATCAGTTCAAAAAAGCTTAAAAGTTTATTCTCCAAATCCACTTGCACCTTGACAACAATAAAAAGCAAAGCAACACCAAATAATGTGAAACGCTACATACGCTTTTCGTTCCACATAATAGTGGAACTTCTTCAGACAAAAATTCTTCCTTACAATGCAGTTTTTAAATCCATGCATATGCTTGCAGTTAACATAATTAGCTTGCCATTTAGTGTTTTAAAGTGCTAGTAATACTAATATAGCACTATACATTGCAAGTTTATACAGATTTGTTTAAATTAAAACTTTAAAACAAAAATCTAACTATATATTAATTCAATACATCATATTCAATTTATTACTTAAATATAAATATACAAACACATAAGTTTAAAAGTGTAAGACTAAATAAACAACTATCTGAATAAATCCTTATTCTAAATGCAATTGTTTTAATAATGGTTGTTGTTACATTTCATAGACTATCCACTTCTGCTAAATACTAGCAGAGTTATATTACTTGTAAAAAGTTATGTATATATACACAACATTTCTTTAAGGCTAGCTGTTAACTAAACTTGTTTATACTAAAGGCAATGTTAACTATGCAATTCTAATTTAACATTTAGAATGTAAAACTTGTGTCCTAGATAAAATTCATAATAAATATTGTGCTTTTAAAAACTAATTTTGGTTGAAATATAAGAACTATATAATAAGGGTTATCCTTAAAACTATCTCATAAGATTTTTGAGTTTTAAAATACATGCTATAGAGCATGACTCATTAATCCCTGGTTCTCTGCATGCAGCTAACCGTAGTTGCCAAGCAAGTTCTTTTTTCTCCAGTTCCAATTTTAAAAAGTTTTCATTGACACAGTTAGTGTCTGAATGTTGTTTGTTAATACAAGTAGTCATTGGAAAGAAATGTGTTGTAGCTACAAGCGATTTTTGGATGACATATTTATTTTATTCAAAGGAAACAAAAATGAAGCAGACCAGTTTGTAGAATTTTTAAACTCAACAACATAAATAACAGTGGACACCTGCAAGATCATGGATGTTGTCAGGTACAGCATAATGAGAAGCCCTCCAGAGCCTCAGACTCTGTCTGGTATAGCATTCCATACATGCCTGTGCCTCCATGATGGCCCAAAACATGCATCTGGTGACACCTGCTGTGGCACTTCTGCCAGGGGCATGATGGTCAGCAGCCCTCCTATGAGCACCCCTGTACATCTGCCTGCACGTGGTACCTCACCGGTCATCTGGCTATGGCTGCTGTGTACAGACATACTTGCCATAGTTACTACACTTTCCTGTCCCATGCCACCACCTGCCAAATGTCCCTCATCTATGGCCACTGGTGATGGGGTATGTATAGGCATTGTGACTGTGTGTGGGGATGGGGTGGATAAAAGTGGGATGTCAACCGATGGCACAGCTTCAGCCCCGACAACCCTGCCTGTGCCTCACCATACCTATCATCATTGTCAGAGTCTGTAGGGACACTGACATCAGTTTGCCTGCAGAAGGAACCCTGACCCACCTCGTCACCTGTGAGTGGAAAATAAAAAATGTAATTTAGGACCTGTACATCATCGCTTACCTCTACACACACTCATACACACACACACACACACACACACACACACACACACACACACACACACACACACACACACACACACTTACAGGTGAGGTGGCACAAAGATATTACACAAACCTCTCATTACCCAACAGTCAACATGCATGACATATGGCACTCAACAGCATGCACTGCAGCTATACTCAATCCTTGTTACCAACATTATACATCTCTGTGATGCATAAGTTGTATTAGTAGGTGATGGCTCTTCTCCTGAAACACACTGTATCCATGCACACAGTATTGCTGTGCATCTGTTCAGCACCCTGGCATGTACTGTGCACCATAATTCACGAGTGTACACACCATTGCTGAATGTGTATATGTGTGGCAGTTATTTTTGCTCTGTTGCTCACAGCCTCTATGTGTTTGTCTAACACATACCTGGGATGATATGAGGACAAATGTCAATAGTAAATGCCTGACCTCTGATTTGCAGATCTCATCATCAGCAGTGCATGTATAACCAATACAATCCAATTACACTGACAATGTTCAAAGCTTACTGTGGCTATGAAGAGTGTACACACCCTTATTGAAATGCCAGGCTCTTCCCTGATATGCTGTGGGGCCACAATACTGCATATGATATGTGACATATGACCTGTACAATCAAATGCAGTATCAAACAAATGTGTTAGTTGTGCAGATGCTGATTGAGATGCATAAAATATGTGGGTTGCATATGTGTGAACACCGTTAACACGATGGTTTGTTGCAGCATCTGTTAAGTGAACTACAGCAGTCAATATTCCTGGAAGGGGTATACTAGCATGGCCCATCTTCACTTGCCATTATTTGATCACTCCACCCTGCAAATATCCCCCATCTCTGCCGGATTGCAAGGTCAGCTCATGTACACAGCCCTTGGAGGTCACACACTATTGCTATGGAGTCAGGGTTATGTCTGGCACAATTCATGACCTTAGCTGTGTTCAGATACAGCCATTCTTAGCAAGCTTTGGATGTGTGCTTCAAGTTCACTGTTGTGTTTCAGGATGACACCCCTCCCCATCCTCAGCTTTTTTGCAGATGCTTGACAACTATGGGCTACACATGAGTGTCATTTTGCAGTCTTCCAAATTCAGAACACCATGTCTACTGGCCTAGTTCCTGCTAATGAATAGCAAACCTAGAGGTGTACAGTGGCACCAGCAAGGTACAGATGGGTATGGTGGGCCTGAGGTAGAGTGAGGTGTTGCTTGTGCACCACACGTATATCTTTATTAATACTGTCTGAAGGTTTTAGCCTTGGTCTCAGTACACCATTACACATTGCAACACATGCCTTTGGGAGACTTGATGTTATGCATATGCTACCTGTAGAGAGACCTGGATGATGTTTCCTGTGGAACAACTCTTGCATCTGATTATCCTAACCCATAGGCCACACTTATGCAGAGTCCAGGTGATTGTCACCAAAGGTACTGCACAGGCAGTACTTGCTAGACATTCCTGCAAGTCCCTCAGTGTTGCTGCATGCTTCTGGGAATCCTCCATGATCAGTTTGCAACATGTGTTGTCATCTGTTTTGGATGGGCATCTGTTTATTTTCTACATTAATGTTGTCCCATACTTCATAATCACATACATGACTGTCTGCACTGTTTGCTATGGTATATGCAATGGTGAGGTAAGGCTACATCTCCCACTCCTGAATGCTATCTTTTGGATATGGGATCAATTCCATGGTTTGTAAGATGTGTGCAAGCCACGGCTGCCTCTGTTGCAGGTTAGTGGGCAAATGTCATGGACATACTTCTTGGACAGCAGACAATTGCCTGGTGTGACATTGAGGCCCTGTACTTGATGGAAGGTGCGTACTCAAGAAGAGTGAATGCTGTCAGTACCTCAAAAGCTGCTTCCACAATATGTTATTTGGAGTGTGTGCACACATATTCTTTCAGTGTTTGTTAAGGTATGCATTCCCCATATTTGTTGTCCGAACATAGGATTCCATATTACACATGCATTGCTCATGTTAGGATCACATTACAGGTTGTAAAGGGTGTGGAATGTGGTATTGTGATATACCATTGTGTATATCTGTAACAATTGCCATTATAATAATTGTGTATATACTGTAGCCACTGTATAAGGGTAATGTTTCAGACATGTCCCTACTGTAGGCCATTTGTCCCACCATTATGTTCATCTCTGTCCACACATCTTGCACTGAGAGGTTGTTAGATATACTGCAGGACTCTTACATACTCTTCAGATATGCAACCATGGTGACCTCTGTGATGCAATGCAGTTAACAGCAACAATAAGTGAACATGTACAGCATGCATTATGGATAGGTGTCTTAAATGCGTGCATGGCAAATACCAAGGCCATAACATGGCTGGTGGATTATGAAAGCACAAAACAAATATGGAAAATAACAAAAAAGTATGAACACGACCTGGAACACTCCAAGAATAATTATTTATTCACAAATAAAGTAAGCGCTTTCGTACAGGACAGTACCTGTACTTCTTCAGACAAGACAAGACAATACTGAATGCAAGACCTTATATACTATCCCGTAAGAAAGAGCTTACTTTATTTGTGAATAAATTATTCTTTTTGGAGTGCATCCAGGTCATGTTCATGGCCGGTGTATTGGCAAACTTGAATAAAAAACTCCATACTCACTAGCTACAGGCTGCTGCCCCAGAGGTATACCAGAGGGACATACATAGTTGTGTGAGAGATGTAATGTCAGTAGCCACATCTGTGGCATTGGTACAGGGTGGGAGCAGCATTTCAGTACATCAATGGTACAAACCCACAATACTAGAGATTATGCACATCTGTTCATCACTACACTGCAGCAACAGACAATGATATCTGACATATGCATGAAGATACTTTACAGATGAAGATGGATAAGTAACAGTGGTCTACTAAGGTGCCCTGGGGCCTTACCTGCACACTTTTCATCCATTGTGTAGGTAGCACCTACCTCCACAATGCTATTGTCAGGTTCCTGGCTTGGCTGGTTGGCAGGTTTCCCAAGGCTGGTGAGGAGCTCCTCAGCATGTGTCAGTGGGGGCTGGATGGCATGATCCCCAGCTATAGCTAGCTGGTCCTTCCTAACTGCAGCAGCATGCTGATGGATGTGGCGGATGAGATCAGTGCAACAATGTTGCACCTACTCATAACTGTGGTTATGCAGGCTGACATTGTTTACCCTGTGGAGGAGCTCATTCCACAGGGCAGTCCTCTCCTGCAGATTATGGGCTGTACACCCAAAGAGGGTTCTGTGGTGATGCACAAGGTAGTTTATTATTATTTAATTCTCCTGTGGAGTATAAGCAGGGAGGCACTCCCGGGACATGGTACCTGGAAGACAGAAACAGGAAAAAAAGGTCCGAGGACCTCATACTGCAAGGATATAATAGTTGTTAATTGACATCTGCCCCCACCATATCTGCAACAATAATATGAACACACAAATCAATGGTTATGTTTACACCAAACCTACTGTTGGAACATATATCCTACTGTGCAACAAATATTGAAATGTGTTTCTATTCATGTTCCATGTGGAAACACTATCATTGGTGGCCTGCTGATAACAATGTAACCTGCATGCCATTGTAATGACCACTGCGGTTCCATATATGCATGTGACCTGTTTGCTATGCAACTGCTCCAAATCTGGTGTTTTGGGTTAATTGGGATATCTATGCATGTTGTTATAACTAACCCTGGATTATGGTGACTAATACTACCCACTAATGTTCTAAAACTGCAACACAATAGCATGTTTGGGAAGACTGTTCCCAACAGAACCACCTCTCTCACCCCATCTGTCCATGGCACCAGGACACAGCATGTCTAGGACCCACCCCGGGACCTCCTCATCCACTGGTCTTGCACTACCTTTAGGTGGAGCCACCTCAGGTGATGGTTCTTATCCCCCCTGGGAGTGGGTACAGACAGGATCCTGTCACCTGAAGTCAGGTCCAGGATCTGGTGCATAGGGAGGTCCACAGAGAATTAGGGATCTGCTACACCAGCTTGAGGCCCTTGTGGCACAATTAGAGGGTCAGCCTGCCCTTCCTGCTCAGCCCCCAGTATAGCCACTTTTAGGGCCATGAAGGTGCAGTGGTGACTGCCCATGGGTGGGGACCTCAGTCCCACTGTTTCCATGTTGGGGCTTATGAGCTTCTAATTTCCAAACATCCCTCACCATCCAAGGTTTTTACCCACCACATGTGTCATATACTGCCCTTGTATGCTGTCTTGTCTGTCTTGTCTGTCTTATGACCCAACCCACCTCCCCAAATATACCTACTATCCTTTCCCAACTTCCCACTCTCACCTTAACACAAAAGGGCAATCTGTTCCCAACAAGAATTTCACACCATACATAACTGTTCATTTCACACCAGATTATAACTGCTTACAGGTGCTTTAATCACTATGTATCCAACAGCTCTGTTTCTAGCCAGCAAATAAATTATCAACCCTTGAAAGTGTCTAACCCAGGACCCTGCACACCATAGCCACAACAACTTACCACTAAGCCATCTGAGCTGCAGAAATGTGTGATGTTTTCTCAAACATATCATGCAGCACAGTCATTCAACAGTAGGGAAAATGTATTTATATATATATATATATATATATATATATATATATATATGTGTGTGTGTGTGTGTGTGTGTGTGTGTGTGTGTGTGTGTGTGTGTGTGTGTGTTTGTATATATGTAGACACACACACACACATATATATATGGAGTGCATTCAGACATTGGATCCACACTCTGAACCTCCTTCTTCCACAGCTGCACTGCTCTGCCTTGCTACGAAACAGAGAATCACATGTGGACACAGGCTAACATTGGGGGGATATGTAGGGACAGATTGTAAATATTCCTATTACAAACATATGAAGTTTGAGCATGATACTTTTCACATAACCATTCTGAAGGTGGTGGGTCTGAAACTCATGTGTCTATCATGACTTCATTACTTCCACCTTCAGCTATTTGCCAGACTAATATACATGTTTGGAGGAACAGAACAAACACTATCATGGCTTAAATCTTGACATTCTGTGCAGACCTGCACAGTAGACAGGTATGGTCCACTGCTCACAGGGCCAGATGCTATGTCCATAGCAGTTTTTCAGCAGGACATCATTACAGCAAGTCTTGATGGCACATATAAATCTTTCAACATCATCTATCCCATTATTGCCGACCAAGTACCACATTCAATTACATGCTGACATGTTTTACATACCTGTTTTATTATTGTTCTCTCTTCTGTGTACCACTTGGATGTCCTCCTTGTTTTTTTTTTTTGTAGTATTTTTGTTTTTTCAGTATTATTATTATTTTCTCTCTCTCTCTCTCTCTCTCTCTCTCTCTCTCACTCTCCCTCTACCTCTCTCTCTCTCATGGCTTTTGTAGGTGATGCTCATGATCAAGTGTCCTCCACTTGCTAATTGCATGTAGCCAGCTGAGTAGTACTTCCAATAGCCAATGTCATAGCAACCTGCTACTATAAATGACTACATCATCCGGGCGTTGTCCCTTTACCTTTCCTGTATGGAAGACATCCTTCATGTGTGTGGGCAGCAGTGTTACAGACAGCAGGTAGGATTACTTCTTACAACAGGACTTGCAGACACAGGCCAACTACATGTTTTTATAAGGTTCCAGACCTAGGGACAATGTCTGAGTATTGCTGTTATATTCATTGAATACTGCTAGTTTTACAGGGTTTGTGTGTACATGCTAGTTTTGCATGGAATGCAGTCTGTCTGCATAGCTCTCAACTGTGGACTTATCCACATGATGGCCAGAGGATTGGCTGTTATGTATTGTCTGTTCACCACACAGGTCTTGTCTCTGACATATCAGTGGCATTCTCTCCATTGACTGATATCAGATCATGGCAGCATCCATTTGTGTTTCTGACTTTATATTCCTGAGTAAGGGGGTGTTGCAACCAATCCTGTAACATCAGCAGCTTTCACAGTGTATAACAGCAATATTTTAAATATGGCCCTGTGTTTCAGCCTCTGTCCTCCATCTATATACCAGGTTTTGTCCAGATGTCATGCAGTAAGAGGTTGTTAGGTAATGGCCTATCATTATTTAGTGCTAGCATTCCTGCTGTCATTCCAGTGATATTGTGGACTCACACACAAATTGTGAGTAGGGTCCATATATATGAAGGCTACAGCTGGACAAAACATGTGTGACCTTGTACAGTCCGGAGGTCAGTGTATGGAGAACACTGTTATATGCCCTTGTAAGGCATTTTATGGGGGTAGGGTATTAAATGTTTTTTTTAACATAGGCTATTAAAACATGTGAAGGATATCAGTAACAAGAAACATTAAGGTATATGGCTGTACATTTTCATGTGTTTCACAATGGGAACAGTGGTGGACAGCTGTGTATGGGCCAAAATTTTTTTTTTGGGAACAGATTGTCCTTTTTTTAAGGAGAGAGTGGGATGTTAGGGAAGGATAGTAGATATATGTGGGGAGGTAGGTTGGATAGGATACAGACAAGACAGACATGACAGCATACAGGGGTGGTATATGACACATATGGGAGGTAAACACCTTGGATGGGGAGGGGTGCTTGGAAATCAGAAACCCATGACCCCCCAAATGGAAACAGTGAGACTGAGGTCCCCATCCATGGGTAGTTACCACTGCACCTTCACGGCCCCCGAAGGTGCCTTTGCTGGGGGCTGAGCAGGAGGGGCAGGCTGACCCTCTAAATTCACCACTTAGGCATCAAGGTGGTATAGCAGATCTCCAAACTCCCTTCAGAGTTTGCTATGCACCAATACCCGGACCTGACTTTGGGTGACAGGATCCTGTCACCACCCACTGCTGGGAGGATGAGCCCCATCCCCTGAGGTGGTTCCACCCAAAGGTGGTGCAGGACCAGCAGACAAGGAGGTCTCAGGATGGGCCCAGGTATGCTGGGGCCTGGTGCGATGGCCAGATGAGATGGGAGAGATGAGTCCGCTGGGACCAGCCTTCCCATACATGCTATGGTGTTGCAGTTTTAAAACATATATGGGTTAGTAATAGTCAGCACAATCCAAGATTAGTTATAACAGCATGCATGTCTTAATGCAAAACATCAGATTTAGAACAGTTGCATAGCAAACAGAACACATGCATATATGGAACCACAGTGGCCATTACAATAGCATGCAGGTTACATTGATAGCAACAGGCCACCAATGATAGTATATCAACATGGAACATTAATAGAAACACATTTCAATATTTATTGAACAATAGGACATATGCCCAACAGTAGGTTTGGTGTAAACATACCCACTGATTTGTGTATTTGGATTATTGTTGCAGATATGGTGGGGGGTGTCAGTTATCAACTTACATATCCTTGTAGTACTCACAACTTTAATGATCGTCTAAGTCTCTCTTGGTTGTACAGTCTAATCTTGTACTTACAACAGTCTTATACAGACATTCCTAGACATTTTTTATGTAGCACAGTGCGGGTAACAGTGGTTAACACAAAATTATTATTCAGAGAATGTAGCAATAAATGCTTTACAATACCAGAGTAAACACAACCAGTCCAGGATTTAGAACTTTATTGCCAGACAGTTACAGTTTTATTTAAATATGACCTATATGGGACTATTACTGTCATATTGTCTGGTTTGTTCAGTACAACCCATACAACAATTTTTTACACTGACAGGTGACTTTCTACTACTTTATATTTATTTGGTATGACTACTACAAGCATCATTGTTACTCACCAGCCTGCAGCATTTGCAGCCTACTAGCATGGGTTTCCTGATTCACAGCCTACTCAGCTTCAGCTGTAAAGGAAATAGAGACATATTTAGGCATACCTATCTATCACATACACATGCTGGACTTTAGTAAACAGTAATGGTATAACTACTTACACACTGTTGGGTCATCACCCCTCTGCCTTGCTTCTTGGACCAACTCATCCAAGAGCTCCCTCTTTCTCCGCTTCAAGTTGGCATAGTGGTGCCTGACCTGCTCACCAGTCCAAGGGATACCAGTGGCACTAGTGAGATCATGGGCGAGGCAGTCCCAAGCTTCCATTTTATATTGGGAGCTCTGGTACTGGCCCTGCAACAGCCTCTCATCATGTTTTTTTTACCAGGAGTCCTACCATGACCTTGGACTCCTGTATGCCCCAGTGCTGCACCCGGAAGTGCACTCCCTCTCCAACTCCTGCCATCCTGCCTACAGTGGGAAGCTGCAACCAGTTATGAGCTGTATTGCCGGCTATGGGGTTTAAATGCATCTGATTTCCCACCCTTTGCTGTGATTGCACGGTTTTGAATATGCTGAGCTAAGCTACGCTACAGGCAAACCTGCTGAGCTAAGGTTGGCATTACTTAAAGGGACAGGTTCCGCACTGTTTACCAATGGGCAAATCCACTTAGCTGGGTTACTCATTGCTTAGCAGTCATATTTACGCAATGCTTACACTTGGTAAACAGAGCTGTGCAATGCTTAGCATTTTATGACTATCTGTTGTATGGTATTGATTCATCATTCATTACATATTATAAATTTGTTTACTGTCCCTGACATCCCCAAGGTGCTTTCATTACATTAATTCATGTGTGACTATACTGTATGGGGCACTTATGTTTATATGGGGATTTCATAACTTTATTAAACTGAAACCTCACATCTGGACCTAATGCAGTACTTTGGTTAACAAATAGATGTTATTTAGTAGGTAATACTAAAAAAAAATGTTTATGCACTGCTTTCACATGTAAAATGCTAATTGGTTCTAGTGGGGATTGAACCAGGAATGGCTGTTCACAAAGTGTACACTCTGATCACTACACTATTGAAATACTGTATATGTTGAATGGTCTTGCTATTTAACTTTTTGTGATGTTTAAGCTGGACTAAGCATAGCTAAGCAACAGGCACACCCGCGCAGCTACACCTAAACTTTATCACATTTATAAAAAAAATAAACAGTTTTGTTGTTATTTTATCTATACCATCCAGAATGTCCCTGCTAATGCTGAACCTATTTTATCATCTTTCTGCTTTGTGGGACAATTGTCCCTTTTGGTTTTGTCCACATTCCTTACTCTGATGGGTTGAGAGGTGTGCACTATGTGCTTATGCTACCTGTGTTATCCTAATAACTTTTGGCTTGGTAGAATACCTCTCAACCTCTTAGAGCAAAATATCTGAACAAAGCCTAAAATGATGGGAGGACAAATAGGGGCAGGTTTTAAATATTGCTCTTACAAACTTAAAAAGTTGATAGAATAATAGTTTTACATTAGCATGAATTTTCTGAAAGATGTGTGGAGTCTTAAACTCAAATGTTTGTCATTATTTAATGACTTCAGTCCTCATCTATTTGTCAGAAAGGTACAGATTTTAGGGGAACACACCAAAAATATGAGGCAAAAATGTGGGCATTCTGTGAAACTCTGCACAGTTGAGAGGTATGCTTGGTAGAGATGATTCTCCCTTATGCCTTTGACCATAGATTTGTTTTCCTGATGGGTTGGGGTGGAGTACAGGGGGCATGTGTATTGTGAGAGCTCTGCTCTCAGACACACCCCTTGTGCTTGTACATGGAACTATGTCTGTTTTAGAGCATGGCAGCACTCCTTCATAAATATCCATGGCGTGCTGCCGTGCTGAACAGGGATGGTCCCTGCCATGCAGGAATAACTTATTCCTGCACGGCTGCTTGCTGAATCCCAGGGATTGAAAAAAAAATCACCCTAGTAATTATATATAAATGTGCACACACAGCCAGTACCTGTAATAACATTCAAATGCACAATAAACTCTTTGAAATACTGTACTTTGCAAACTATGCATTGAAATGGCTTTATTTTGTGAAATAAGTGCACTGTAATACTGCACAAACTTGTGAACACTTTGTATACTTCCAATATCTTGAATAGCTTTAATCAATGCATAAAGGTAGCACATAGTAAAAAAGATGGTTGTTTTCCTTATTTTATTAATTTTATGTGATTTGGACTTTGTTTCAAACATTTTCATAACTATTTTATCAATATATCACCGTTTTGGACATTTCATTTAACTAGAAATTTACTTTGAGCATTCCAAGTACTTTGTTTTATATATTTTGAGGAAGAAATTATTTAAGCAATTTTTGATACCTGAAATTAGTTTCTGACCTGTTTCTGTGAATTATACATGCAGTAGGGATGATCCATTCCTCTATATTCCTCCACCATTAACTGAGTGTCTCTTGGACTTGAACCTTCATTTCTGGATCCCACTTCTAACACCATGTCACTCATCTTGGTTTACAATTGAAGATGAACAGGCAGGGTGGTTCATTTATATGCTTTATTATACAGGAACACATCAGGATGGATAGTAGCAGTACAAAATATAAACAAACTGATTAAATTACAGACTACACAGATATATGCATGCTTACATCTGAACAGCTTACTACAAAATGGTAGTGAGGCTCGCACATGCTCAGTATGTATATACTTGTGGAAGCCTATGGAAAGCTTCTTAAAGGTATATACACATGCTGATCTAGAAATAATATGTTTAGCAGCCACAGAATGCACATATTTTTATTTATTAACAAGCTCTACACATCATCAAGCATTTAACTATGTACCTGTTATCAGCCATTTTAATAGCACAAGCAAGCACCACAATCAAGCTTTATTCACAATCAATCAATAAATAAATAACTATATAAATCAATTCCATAAATGACATTAGAGGCAAAACAGATCTATAAAAAATAAGTATAAAACTACTCACAAAAGCTGATAAATAAGATAAATAATAATATTTCAAACAGATTTAAACCCTAAATTATTTATACAAAAATTTCAAAAAATAGTATAAATGAACAATAGAAAACCATCCACATAGCAGCTCATTCACAAAATCCTACAGCAATAACAGCAGCATAAACCCTACTGAGGACAATCCCTAGACAGATATTGTAGTTATTGTATCTATTTGAAATGAATTGAAAGCAGCAATCTGTGTTAAGAACAGCAGGCAAAAGATGTTATATGAAACATGAGATTCCTGCACTATTGAATCAGGGGATTCTATTTATTACTTTTGCTTTCACCAGTCATCCCGGACTGTATTCCTACAGTGTGGATGTTTCATTATCACACCTCATCTCCTGCATATATATGACTATATATATATATGTCTGTCTATATATAGAGATAGATAGATATAGATAGATAAATAGATATAATTTACATACTGTAGCATAATGTGGTGGATCTCACTGAGTGTTATGTCACAAAGAAATGAAACTGTCATAAAAATGAGTATACTCCTGCTGTAAATATTATTTACTAATTTATTGTGCTAAAATCTGTAAATAGAGCTACTCCTCTAAAAAGGCAGGAACCTTGCTTGTTAGTCAATAGTTTCTCATAGGTTTGTTGCTTTATAAAGCCAATATTTAGTGTAGGATATAGAAATCATTCATTTCAAACTTGTTTGCACTTCCTGAAGGGGGACTTTATGCACAGAGGTTCTGAATTATTTAACTTTCATTGAGATCACTATTTTTCTGAAGAAAATGTGTTTGTAATATGCTGATTTAATTCTAGCATCCATACTAGTCAGCTATTGTAATATTTAACTTTCTACTATAAAGGCTGCACACCTTTTAATCACTTCATTGGACCCATAAGACACCATATTCTCTTACTATCTTACTGTATCTAAGTAAACTAATTTGGTTAAGAATCAGGTAAAGTGTCCCCACTATAAAAGGCAAATCAGTAATGGCACTGAGGGCATTTTGAATAAGCAGTCAGTCACCCAATATTATACCCATCTGGCTAAAGACATTAGTAAGAGGATAATGTATTACCACCATTTGTGTTAAATGTTTTGATGAGATGTTAAAACAAGATCCCATCAGCTTCAGTTGGTGGTAGCACAGCTGAATGTAAAGGATCCCACTGCACCAGTCAAAAAGAGTAGGGGTCCTTTATTTTCCCCAACATAAAAAAGCACATTATTTACATATTTACAACATGCACATATTTGCAGGTGCACACACACACACACACACACACACACACACACACACACACACACACACAAATGTGTGTGTGTGTGTGTGTGTATATTTCAGTTATAATTTTTCTTATAAAATCTTTATTTTTATTTTTCCATAATTGACTCCCACTCCTTCTACAGCCATAGTTAAATTTTTTCGCAATATATCTGCCAAAATTAGTTTTCTGTTAAACAAAATGTCATTCAATCTTTCATTCAAAGTAACTCCTATTAAATAAAATAAAATCTCATTCACCCTTTTCACATATTCTTTCTTCTTGTTCTTATAATATCCATATATAATCATATTCATATCTCAGAAAATTTTCTTCACATAGCTTTTCCAGAGATTAATCATCCTTTTATATATCAAAAAAACATAATCTGTTTTCTCTTCTTCCCCACAAAATAAACACACTCTTTCAACTTTCTTTTTATATGGCATATTTTCCTTTACTTGTAATTCATTCTCCAGAAGAAATCCTGACACTCTATTATTTTGGTATGCCACTTTTTTCCTGACTGTAATAGCTGTAATTAATTCTTCTGGTATATTTTCCCATAGATTTAAATAATAATATTGTTGCATCACGTTATTATACCACATAATTCTTTGTCTATATCATTAATCTTTATTTTCCATTTTAGCATTTTTTCCTTGACAATTTTTAATTTCCTCATTTACATTTTCTTTTTCTTATTCCCAGCATCTACTAGAAGTTTTTGTACTTATACCGGAACATTCATTCTATTAATTTCTCATTCTCTTCCTTTATCCACTTTACACAAGTTTAAAGAAGCAAAATAAACAGCTGGATTTGGTATCCCCATTCCTGCTTCACCTTCACTCATATATAACACACCTCTTTGACAGTGTTTAATCTTGGATGCCATATGAAAGAAAATGCCTATTGTAAAATGTGCTTTTCATATTTTTGTGGGAGCATGTAAACATTTGGCATACATGCTGTTATTCCCATTGATACAGAATTCACCAGACATATCTTTTTCCTGAATGTTAATCTGTATGTCCTCCACAAAAGACATAGTTTTTTTTTTCATTTCTTTTATCAAACCCTTCTTTTGTATCATAGCTACATATATTTCCCAAAATGTTATCCCTATCAAGGACACCTCATTCATTGAAAAATATACACCCCAATTTTCACATCACCAACATCTTTGCTTTTATATTCAAGGTCATTCTCATGGTCTTAAACATCCATTCAGAAAACTCTACACTTCTCTCATCCATATTTTATTAGGAGCTGCAACTATATTTTCTGTACATGTAAAAACTATTGAAATCACCACAACTGTTTTCATCACATATCTAGAATCTTTCATTTTATGGGGCATCCTTGTCTTATGTATATTTCTTTACTCATCCACCATTTCAGTAAAATTTTGACTCTATTATTTTGATATGTTGACATGCACACTCTCAAAATCTATTACATATTACATACTTCTCCATAACATACCACAAAGCATCATGTCCTACAGTATCAAATGCTTTACTAATATCACCTACCATAGGTTTCACATCCTCTCTTTTATTTATAATATCATCCACAGTTTATCTCATAGTCAGTAACAATTCTTAACATTTTTCCCTTTTATACCATAGAGGGTGCTGCTGTAGCGTTGTCGCCTCACAGTAAGACGCTGTCCGGTTCGATTCTCAGCTAGAGCGTCTTCTGCATTGAGACATGTGTGAATGGGTGTACCTTCGTTGAAGGTTGTGCATCAGGCCTGGCAAGCTGGTATGTAAAAATCAACTGCCAATCATTAGCGGACCGGAGTTCTGCTGTGGCGACCCCTAACCAAGAAAAGCCGAAAGACACAAACAAACCATAGATACTTTCTTTCATAGTATCCCTCATCCATTCTCCTCTGTATTATTCTTACAAAAGTTTTATAATATATGTTATGTAGTGTGATGCCTCCAGATTTTTTTTATTTAACTTTTCTCATCTTCTTCCAAATAAATCTTAATACCTCACTAACATAACTCTTCATAACAAACCATTCTTTCAGCCATTAAATTTGTACATTTACAAAATATACCCTAGGATTCAGGAACGGATGTTTTCCATGCAGGAACAGTGTAGGAGCTCCTGCATGGAAACTGGCCACTGAGTGATCCAGAAAAGTGCTGTTTTTATGTGCACAAGCGGCCCTACACTGTTCCTGCATGGAAATCTGGCAAATATGCAAATCATGTCATTTGCTGGTGAAAAACATGCAAATGAAGATATTTTGTGATCCATGAAGCTGGCCTGACTCCATGCAGGAACAGTGTCAGAGCAGAAATGTGTTCAGTTAGTAACTGAATACATTTCTGCATCTGAACAAATGGAGGCAGGACAGCTTGTGGAAAGCATGTATTACGGTCAAACACACATGCCAATGGCCAAATATAAGGCCATTGGCATTAATAAATGTTTATTTCTTTTGAAAATTAAACTTTTTTTTGACTGATTACAGCCATTTAAACTTAGGGTAGTGGCATGCGAATGGGATCATGCTGAAAATCAAAAAAAAAAATGAGAAAAGTAAATTTTAAGATAATTTTGCATTTTTGCCATTATAGTTAATGGCATGCAGAATGTAAACAATATGAGGGACTACTGGTTGTCAAGGGGAAAGGGTCCATCTAAGTGCAGTAACTAAGGATGTACACACTGGGGTATGCAAATGAGGGGAGTTATACTGAATCACAGATTTTCTCAAAGTGTCAGCTTACACCTAACCATGTAGGTGCAGCAATACAACAGTGCAAGTATAAAAGCTGAATGACTTCATAAGGGGGTGTGTCATGTTTGCTGTAGGCTCATTGGAGCTCTGTGGTCTGTGTTTGCCCTTAGCTAAGCACAGCTAAGGAAGGGGGTGTGTCTGAGGTCGTATTGTCTTATTCCATGAAATGCAGAGTGTGTTTGCATCCAGGGAGGGCCATTTCTGCTTAAAAGAGCTTACATTAGCTAAATGAGTGTGCGCAGTGTGCAGTGGGCTTAAAAAAAAAAAAAACAGAAGAAATAGCAGAACTGTTTACATTTGAGCACCAGGTATGTGCGGCGCACCATGGAGCCTAAATAGGGAGGAAGTGGGAAGGGGAAACAGCAGCAGGAAGGCAATCAAGGAGAACTATCATAACTGGCAGATGGAATGTATCAGAATCAGCCAATTACATATGTAGCAGCCCAGCACACTAATATAAACTATGCAAACACCCTACAGACTATTTTTTCCTATAAACTGTACACCACTGGTGTACACAGATGGGGGATTTCTAACTGCTAAAAATATTTTAGAGGCTCTAATCCATCAATATGTGCTACAGACTGAGGATAGTCAGGAAGAGAATGCTGACAACTGACCCACAGTGAGGAGGAGGAGAAGAGTGTGCAGACCCAGGGTAACCAACATGACCTGGAGATAGTACAGCACTATAGGGTGGACAGGGACATTCTACAGCAAATCATTGAGCTGTGCCAGCCACACCTTACACACAGAACTAACAGAGGGGAACCCATCCCAGTGGATACCAAGGTATGTCTAGGCTTAAGAATACTAGCTACAGGTACCTTCCAAAGACCAAATGGGGATATCATGGGGTCTCACAGGCATCCAGGGTACTCCACAAGTTCCTAGATGCCATGACACAACATGCCAATGAGCACATATATTTCCCCACTGCCCATGAGGCACTGACCATATGTATGCATCTCTTCCACCATATAACAGAATACCCTCATGTAGTTGGTGCTATAGACTGCATGCACATCCAGATCAAAGCACCACCCAGTGGGCAGAGCAGGGTCTATATAAACCGTAAGGGTTCCCACGCCATCAACTGCCAGGTCATGTGCGGTGCCCAGGGCATTATCATGAATGAGTGTGCTGGTAGCCCTGGAAGCTATCACAACTCCTACATCTGGCAATGCTCACAGCTGTATCAGGTGTTTGCCAGGGGGGACATCCCATATGGCCATCTAGTGGGGGGTGCTGGGTATGCACTGGAGTCATGGCTGATGACACCCATCAGAAATGCACACACACCCGAACAAGAACACCATAATGAAACACATGCACAAACCAAGATAATTGTAGAGCATGTGTTTGGGATGCTCAAGTCATGGTTCCACTGCCTTGACATATCTGGTATAGCCTTGCAGTACTCTCCAGCTACATGTACACAAATGTTCATAAGTATGTGCCATGTTACACAATATGATCCTGTGGAAACAGCTGCAGCAGGAACAGCATGGGGCAGGGCCACACAGCCCCCCACCATTGCCAAGGCCAGCACAGACACAGAGGGACTCAGAGGAGGAACATCCTGAGCCTGCCCCGTTAGACAGAAGGAGGCATGCACAATACACCAAGGTCTTGGCAAAGAGGCAACACATGGCATACACACTAACACTGTAGGTACCCAGAGACTGATACCTCTCTCCGACTTGCACAGACAGTAAAGGGATGCCAACCATGACACTACCTGAGCTTTACCATGTACAGGGAGTATACTATGTGCATCCAACATAGTCAGCCCTCCAGTACTGTCCTCAATACTGGCCCAGAAACAAGGTAAGTCACTCTTCCTATCAATTACTGAATGGAGTAGTATGTTCACATACTTGTATGTATGATACGGATGCAAGCATGCAAGGGAATTGGATGGCTGAATGAGATAGCGGCAAACAGTTATATGAGACAGCAGGAAATTCATAATAATGCTGGTGTCAACATAATGGCAGCACTACACAAGGTGACAACCCCCACTGCAGTACATGTATTGGCCCAAAGAACTGTGGGTGTCAATATGTCACACACATGGATGTTGATGAGGGTCACATATCCATCACCAGCCTCACCCAGCAGGACAGGTGTAGATGACCATAAAAAAAGGCTGGGCTAAGGCCGCCATATGATGGCAATGGTGAACAGCCTCCCACCAGACCTACACAGACATACTACAACAGGTTTGGTAGTTGCATTCCAGTTCTGAAGGGTAAGAAGTCTGAAACTGAAATATATGCCATTAGTTCATAGGTTCATAGGTTAGTACTAGGCTAACTGCCCTTTTGGGCCATTTGAAGCTTAGCTAATTACCCCATGTGAGAATAAAACCCTGCATCTTGTGTCTTTAAGTAAACACCTTAACCATTATGTTGTCCTCCCACCCTAAAGATCTAACATGTGTACTCTACTGATATGCCTCCTGTCTGCATGATAGGTCACAAGACAATATGAAATGGAAGCCAACAGAGTAACCTAAATACCAGTACAGTCATTTTAAATGTTAAACTCTGCAGGTGTGCACCCCTCCCCCCACAATCCCATGTGGAAATGCAGTAACGGATGCCCTGCAGCACTGTCAAATGGCCTACAGTCCTCTGGCAAAGGCCCATGACTCACCCATAGTGCCAATGTATGGAATGTCAGGGGGTCCCAACTAACAACCTAACAGTAAACAGAAAACAAATGCAAGACCATGTTGACAAATGCCAGTAGCATGCGTCCCCATATCCTACTGCAAGGACTGTGGCTCAGTCCATGAATACTACTGGGATAAAGGCCCAAATATAGGGATACCTCTGAGATATTGCTTACATAATGTTAGGTGGAGGAGAGAATAACAGAGGGGGTGTAGAAGCATGGATGCCATGGACTGTGTGAAGTCTGAAACTCTAATGTCCACCCATACTATTCCCGACTGCAAACCCATGAATGAATAGCCACAAAACTGCTTGTAAACCACAGTGTGAAGGCAAACTGACCAGATATATGAGTCCTGCCTCTGGATAATCTGGGTGTATCTGTACAGCTGAGATGTATGGCCCCAGCAGGATATGGCCATTCTGTGAAGTTGAGAAAAGCACAAGGAGGGGAACCCCAACCAGCACACTAACAAGGTGCTGCACCATTTACACAGAACCAACACTCTATTGTCTGTATCTACCCCCACAAAATGGCAGGTGTGTGCCAGAATGTGTAGTCTATATGATTCAGAATATTGGTCTCAGCTTCATTCATCTTGTATTTCCTGGTAAATAACTGTGAGCAAAGAATGATAACTGTCAGTAGTTGATGACATGACCCATCACAGTGTAAAACAGTACATATGTCAGAATATATATGCTACAAACAAACATGCCACACAAGAAGAACAGACAGCAATAGTTACAGTATCCCCTGTATGTTAAGCCCATTGTGTCTCCATATTGGCACCCTATTTGCAGATATCCTGCAGAAACAGTTTGTTAGGTGTAGCTGCAGCACACAAAACCCTGAACTGGAGTCCAACCTTCCCTGGAATGGATGCCCACACTCAATATAGAAGGTCATACTGGGCATGCTCCTACAATGAAATGAAGCCCATGTCTCACAACATAGTGGACTACAGATATTGGTTACTCACAGCTGTCTGTGCACACACACTAAATTGTACACCATTGATACTTCACACTCACACACATTGTATAGGGATACACACACATATCTAAGGCCAAAGTAATATAATATGTCAAATATACACACACAGAGATGTGGGGAAGAGAAAGACAGACAGTGACAGAGAGAATCCCATTATGAGGCCTGTCCCACCCACTGCACATCCCATTGGCCTGTTTCACATGTGCTGATGTCATTCACTGTAGAAATAGCTTTGGTTACCCCTCAGCCCATAGTGTCAGTGGTGCTTGTGATAACTGTGTAACACTACAGTACAATTAGGTATCCATGTAGTTGTTGTAATCTCAGTCCTGTCAAATGTTAAGTTGTGCGTGAGTGTATATGTGTGTTTTTAGGAGAATCTGGTTGAGGCCATTCACACTCACTAAATCTCTCAACCTCTTAGAGCAAAAAATCTGGACAAAGCATAAAATAGGGACAGATTTTAAATATTGCTCTTACAAATTTACAAAGTTGATAGAATAATAGGTTTTGCATTAGCGTGAATTTTCTGAAGGATGTGGAGTCTTAAACTCAAATGTTTGTCATTATTTAATTACTTCAAACCTCAGGTATTTGCCAAAAAAGTACAGAATTTAGGTGGAACACACCAAAAATATGAGGCAAAAATCTGGATGTTCTGCAAAAATCTGTACAGTTGAGAGGTATGCACCATACCCCTCCTTCAGCACTGTTGCTGATGCCATTCACCTTCAAAGATACCTTTGGACAGCTCCCCAGCATATAACCTCCGTGGCACTTGCGATAACTATGTAATACTATAGTATAGTAAACTAGTCAGGTAGGAGTGCCAATTCTGATCCTGGCAACTGTGTAAATGTGAATGTTTGTGTGAGAGAGTGTGTGTATCCTTGTAAAGATCTGATTTTGTGATCATTCACACTTGCAACACTTCCCTTACTCCTCCTTTAGCACTGCTGCTGATGTCATTCATCTTCAAAGATACCTTTGGACAACTAGGAAACACATATGCTCCACAGTGCTTGCAATAACTGCATAATACTATAGTGTAGCAAACTAGTTAGGTAGGAGTTCCAATCCTGATCCTGGGCTTCCTGGCAACAGTGTAAATATGAGTGTTCATGTAAAAGAGTGTGTATATTCTTGCAGAGACCTGATTCTGTGGTCATTCACACTTACAACACTTCCCTTACCCCTCCTTTAGCACTGCTGCTGATGTCACTCAGATTCAAATATACCTTTGGACAGCTTTCTAAAATATATCTGTGGTGTTTGTGATAACTGTGTAATACTATAGTGTAGCACATTACCTTAGGTAGGTCTTACAGTCCTGATTCTGACAGCTGTGTAAATGTGAGTGTTTGTGTGAAAGAGTGTGTATATCCTTGTACAGACCTGATTTTGTGGTCATTCACACTTACAACACTTCCCTTACCCCTCCTTTAGCACTGCTGCTGATGTCACTCACCTTCAAAGATACCTTTGGACAGCTCTCCAACACATATGCTCCATGGTGCTTGCGATAAATGTGCAGTGTAGCAAACTAGCATGGTAGGAGTTCTAATCCTGATCCTGGCAACTGTGTAAATGTGAGTGTTCATGTGAGAGAGTGTGTGTATCCCTGGCAAGACCTGATTGTGTGGTCATTCACACTTACAACACTTCCCTTACCTCTCCTTTAGCACTGCTGCTGATGTCACTCACCTTCAAAGATACCTTTGTACAACTCTTCAACATGTACGATCTGTGGCACGTACAATAAATTTGGAACAATGCAGTAGTAATAACTACATAGGTATGGGTTTGAATCTCATCCCTGGCAAGTATTTGTGTGTATACATATATGTATGTCTGTACCTTAAAGGTTTTGGCCCCATTTGCACCCAGTACACATCTCAGTGCCTGACTTTAGCAGTCCTGCAGATATCATCTACCTTAGAAGTACCTGTTGGCAACCCTAAACCATGTAAGGTCAGTGGTGCATTTGGTAAATGTGTCACATACTGGTCCAAAAAGATTATTAGATAGAGGTTTGAACCTCACCTCTGGCAAATGTAAATGTGTGTAGGGTAAAATTTTTTTACGGAATCTCTCACCCACTACATCACCCAATGCCAGTATTTTCAAGGGCTGGTGATGTTTCTCACCTTAGAAGTACCTTGGGACAACATCCATCCTATAAGCTTTGTGGCATGTGCGATAAATGTGGTACACTGTAGTAGCAATAACTACATAGGTACAGGTTTGAATCTCATCCCTGACAAGTGTTTGTGTGTGTATATGTGTCTACATATGTACGTCTGTACCTCAAAGATTTTGGCCCCATTTACACCCAGTACACATCTCAGTGTCTAACTGTAGCAGTCCTGTAGATATCATCTACCTTAGAAGTACCTGTTAGCAACCGTAAGCCATATAAGGTCAGTAGTGCATGTGACAAAGGCATAACATAATGGTCCAAAAAGCTAGTTAGATAGTGGTTTGAACCTCACCCCTGTCAAATGTAAATGTGTGTGTCAGGTAAAATATTGTTTGGAATCTCTCACCCACTACATCACCAATGCCAGTATTTACAAGGGATGGTGATGTTCCTTACCTTAGAAGTACCTTGGGAAAACATCCATCCTATAAGCTCGGTGGCATGTGCAATAAGTGTAATACACTGTAGTAGCAATACATAGCTAGGTAGGGGTTTGAAACTCAGTACTGTCAAGTGTGTGTCTTTTATCAGTATCCTGTATTGGAGTTGGTGTGACTGTGTAATAACAGGATCCATTGGGGGGTGGGTTTTGCTAAATTATTACATTGAGGACCTAGCATATGTCACAATGTCCACATTACAAGGCCAACCATTGTCAAACACCATAGAGGTTGGTGTAGACAATTCACATCCCTAAATGTGACAGTATGGATTAGTGAACAATATAGGCAACCCTTCTATTACTCAGAGACCACTCTTCACCTACGTATGATACAGAAACACACTTGGCTAGGCAACAACCACTATATCAGTAGTTCCTCTGCATATTGCCTCACAGATAGTATCCACAGTGTGATTGCAGTGGACTACATGCCTGTTGACCACAACAGTGCCACTGACATCAGAAAGTACTTTGATGTGTCACATCTCCTGACTTAGTGTGTGTTATCCAGCAAATAAAAGGGCATGGCACCCTGTTCAATCCCCTCAGTAGCCCAATCAATGTGTACAGTGGGCCCTTTGCCATGTTCCCCACTGGACAACGGCAACAACTGTAGAGTCTGCAAACATACCCCACAAAGGGAATACCATGCCTTATACACATGCCCTGTATGAACAGATGCCAATAACTCCACTGACTACCCATATCATACTGTCAATGTAGGTGCAATCACTACCTCAGTTACATAGCCAGGCCTCACCAAGTGAGGTCAGGAATGCTACATCAGAAGATACCAATCTGTCCACACAACATGCACCAGCAACCGCAAGCACACTTCCACACATCAAAGAACATGCATGTGGGACATGTGCACAATGCAGACACTGTCCATCTTATGGAATATAGCTCCCGTACATGGGAAGCAGTGCACATCACTGGCCACCCACAATGGAAACCTGGAAGAGTGGATGGGGAATACAATACCCACCCATGGGGACCACTCCAGTGACTATGCTCCTGAGCCACACTGGAGACTATTGTCATGTGGCCTAATGCCAAGGTATTACCTTGGGATAGCCTTGTAGAGCCTCCAGGCCAATTCACCTACTACACGCCTATGAAGCAATGAACCTATGGATCTCAGTACTGGCAAGTGAGTGTGTGTGTGTGTGTGTGTGTGTGTGTGTGTGTGTGTGTGTGTGTGTGTGTGTGTGTGTGTGTGTGTGTGTGTGTGTGTGTGTGAGTATGTGTGTGTGAGTGTGTGTGTGTGTGTGTGTGTGTGTGTGTGTGTGTGTGTGTGTGTGTGTGTGTGTGTGTGTGTGTGTGGGTGAATAGTAATCCCAGTGTGTTTGGTTGATGAATATCCTCTGTGGCTGTGGTTATTAGCAATCAGAGGTGTATCCAAACCAGAACATATACCATTCTCCATTCTACAACAGATGCTGTACATTAACATGTGTGTGCGTGTGTGTGCGTGTGTGTGTGTGTGTGTGTGTGTGTGTGTGTGTGTGTGTGTGTGTGTGTGTGTGTGTGTGTGTGTGTAGGTGTGTGTGTGTGCGTGTGTGTGCGTGTGTGTGTGTGTGTGTGTGTGTGTGTGTGTGTGTGTGTGTGTGTGTGTGTGTGTGTGTGTGTGTGTGTGTGTGGGTGGGTGAAGAGTAATCCCAGTGTGTTGAATATCCTCTGTGGCTGTGGTTATTAGCAATCAGAGGTGTATCCAAACCAGAACATATACCATTCTCCTTTCTACAACAGATGCTGTACATCAACATGTACCTATGTACAACCCTCAGCCCTATAATCTGTGAGGCATATGCAATCATTGTGTTACAGACGGGAATTACCATGCATATATTGTACCCTACCTATGACATGGTGGATATGTCACCACACTGCCATACCCTGTGACCTTGCTGCAGGGTCACATCCTGGTGACACACAGATGCCTATAATGGAAATAGGATACAGCATGTGAGAACACATTCATGGTGAGGATGCAGGGAGTAGAGGTGGTGAAGGTGGATGAGTTTAAATACTTGGGATCAACAGTTCAGAGTAATGGTAAATGTGAAAGAGAGGTGAAGAAGCGAGTACAGGCAGGATGGAGTGGGTGGAGAAGAGTGTCAGGAGTGATTTGTGACAGACAAGTACCAGTAAGAGTGAAAGGGAAGGTCTACAAGAGGGTAGTGAGACCAGCTATTTTATATGGGTTGGAGACAGTGGCATTAACAAAATGGCAGGAGTCAGAGCTGGACGTGGCAGAGTTAAAGATGTTAAGATTTCCACTGGGTTTGATGAGGGTGGACCGGATTAGGAATAAGTATATTAGAGGGTCAGCCCAGGTTGAAAGGTTTGGAGACAAAGCCAGAGAGGCAAGATTATGTTGGTTTGTACATGTGCTGAGGAGGGATGCAGAGTATATTGGGAAAAAGATGCTAAGGATGAAGCTGCCAGGTAACAGGAAAAGAGGAACGCCTAAGGTAGGTTTATGGATATGGTGAGAGAGGACATGCAGGTGGTTGGTGTGACAGAGCAAGATTCAGATACAGGAAGAAATGGAAACAGATGATCTACTGTGGTGACCCCTAACGGGAGCAGCCGAAAGAGGAAGAAGAAGATGTGAGAACACATTCACTCAGCACTTAACTTGTGGGTGGAGAGAGGGGTAAAGCTTTCACTGAATGTGTTGCCAAGACTGTGGTTAATATCTGTTGTCTCAGGATAGGTATTAGCTTTGTGCAGTAACTCGCAGCAGTTGGTTTAAAGCTATGGAGGTTGTTGATGCAACTATCAAGGTTGTTGTGACTTTCATCGGTGTCTGCTGCATCTCTGCTGCCATAGATGCCTGTTGAGGACTCCATGAAGGATCCAAAGTTGTGTTTGAGGCCAATAAGGGAGTTCAACACTCATGGGACACCATATTTCCCTGCAACAGTGTCCTCCATCTGATGTACACTTTAGTAATGGCAGGGGACCATCACATTGTCTCCCAGAGTTTGAAGGACAGTGTCTGGGTTCTGTTGGCCCTGGCTACTACCATACATTCATGTACCTGTTTGTACAGTGCATATGTATATGATTCCAGTCATGCAGCTACATCACATTGCCATGGGTGCAGTGAAGACATCCATCCCTGTTTTCATGGCTGCAAAGTCAACTTTGGAATTTTTTTGGCAGGTGTTTATCTTTGTGGTTGGTATGGCTGACATGCTGAGTTCCATGTTGATTACAGCCTGTGTGAATCTCTCCATGCAGGGACTGACATCAGGGGATGAGCAATGGTCCCATATTTAAGTGGTCAACACAGGTCAAGGTTGCTGCATCCCCTACCAGGGATCAGTATTAACTGGTCTAGGGCAATGGAAATGATGAATCCCAGAAATGTTGGGCCACTGTACTGGTGATTGGCTACATTTCCCAGGTGATGGAGGGGTAGTTGAAGACTCGTACTCTGTCAGTGTTGCATTGGACCACCAGAGATGGCAGGGTGTTGAGGAATGTGTATTGACAGTTTAGGGACATAGATGTGGACCCATAGATGGCTATGGCCTGGATTGCACAATTACCCCAAGGCAGTTGTACCAGAAGTATCTCCAATGCATTATGATGAGGTACTAGTCTTGAGATGTTCCTATCCATAATGAATATGGAGACACCACCTGTGGAGGTGTGGTGTGGTCCATGTTTGAGGGCTGACAGCTGTGGAATGTGTCATAGCCTTATACTCCAGGTCTGATGTCTGTTGCTGTGAACCACCTCTCCATTACAGCAGACATGTGTCCTCCACTCCAACAACTGCTATGACTGACTGCATCCTGACAGTTAGATGTCCACTGTTGAGCAGCATGACCCTCAGATTGCATACATGTATAGTTGTTATGGTGGTAATAACATTAGGAACACTGCCTAATAAGGCACCATATGGGTGGCAAGACATGTAGCCAGTACCTGGCAACCCAGCGATGACAGATGTAGGACATCCATGGCAAGTCACTGGGTTCTGTCAATTATGCCATCCCAAGCAAAGAGGTCTTGGATCCCCTGAGAATGACACATAACACATTAGCAAATGTTGCAGTCAACCATCTGTTGATAGTACTGCAGCATCATTCTGGGTGACAGCGGTACACTGCCCAGGGCTATTGTCACACCTGCCTGGACCACATAATTAGAGAGTTCAACCATGTCTCCTGTCATGTAGTACAAGGAGGTGTATCCCAAGTCATTAACACCCACATGGATACGGAGTGATACTTGTAGCTGTTGTGGAGTGACATGACTGGCTGTATCATGTGTTAGATGCTGGCATATGATTAATATTTGGCTGTTACCTGCTCCATATTCAACCTAATGAGTGGGATGTGTGTGCCTCATTATTGAGTTACCCATGATCACTGTATTGTGCAAGGTGGTTATCCATAGGGGATTAGTTTGGGGGCACACTGTGTAGGTTAAATATGTGTTCCTTGGCATGTGCCATGTTGTGTTGTCTGAGTGGGTGTCTGCCTTGCTGGTCTGTGCTGTTTGGGTAGATGTCCTGGGTAGGTGGGTGTGTGGCTTTTCACTGTATGTCATGGCTGTCAACGTGGGTGTCATGGTTAGCTATATGTCCACATAGTGTGGTGCAGATGTTGATCTTATCCTCTTGATCTGCTAGTCCAGTCTTTGCTGGAGAGTGCATTTGTCCACATTGGGTGATATATGGGTAACCCTCACAGATCTGAGTGTTTGGGATTTAGAGGGGGGGTTGTCTGTGTACATGTGGCAGTTGCAACATTGCCCCAGAATGGACATGTGCACCAGGTTAATGGGTGAAAGCACAGATAACCACCTTTCAAACATGCCAGGAGGGGTGGACATAACTAGTATGTACTGGGGTGACATCTGTGATGAACGAGTACTGCTGATGGCTCGCAGGTGTGCTATACTTCATGATCCAATAACCTGGTGAAGTGCCAAGCCATAATGCTAGTTGAAGTGCAAGACAGAAAGAACTAGCATGCTGTATGGGTGGAACAGAAGGTAGACTGTCTGCTACATGTAATACTTTGCCACAGCTGTGCAGTTATCGGCAGCTTTGGCCATGTGAAAGTTCAGTAAGCTCTTTAATGTGTGCGATAACTGTGTAATAGTAGACATACCTAGATAAGCAGGAGTTCTAATCCCAATACTGGCAGGTGTGTGTGTGTGTGTGTGTGTGTGTGTGTGTGTGTGTGTGTGTGTGTGTGTGTGTGTGTGTGTGTGTGTGTTTGTGTGTCTATGTATGTGTGCGTGAATCATGTACTATCTGGCTCATACCATTTTTTTCACTTCCCTTCACTCCAATTTAGTAGACCTATTGATGTCACCCACCTCAGAAGCACCTTTGGTAGAGATGAATCTGAATAAGCTTTGTGGTACGTCTCATAACTGCATAACACTATAGTAGGAATACCTAGATAGGCAGGAGCTTTAATCCCAGTACTGGCAAGTGTATGTGTGTGTGAATCATGTACTGTCTACCTCATACAATTTTTGACCTGTGTACTACCCTTTACACTTCCCTTCACTCCAATGTAGTAGACCTGTTGATGTCATCCACCTCAGAAGTACCTTTGGTAGAGGTGGATACGTATAAGCTCTGTGGTGTGTCTCATAACTGCATAGCACTATAATAGGAATACCTAGATAGGCAGGAGTTCTAATCCTAATGCTGGCAACTGTTTGTGTGTGTGTGAAGATTATATCATGAGTGGCTCATACCATTTTGATGACTATACCATAAATGGCTGGTGACCACCTCAAACTGCCATTACTTTATATAGTGTGTTGACAGTATCTGCCTCACATGCAGCAGGTTAAACCATTGTACATTCGTCTGTGCAGATGTGTCTGGAATATCCATATGTTTGAAACCTATACGTGGTCAGAAGTGGTCTGTATGCCTTAGCAATGGCCCTGTATGTGATATTATAGCCAAATAGGCCACATTGAGTGAATTGACACATATGGCAGCATGAGGTATGATACCTGACTGAAACATCATGCTGATAGGACGTCTGATTCCCTCACAGGTGGCCTGCCGTGTAGGTGCAATACATGAGTACAGATGCTTGGTTTTACAAGTGAACTGTACTGTTATGGGTCACATTAAAGGCTGGAAGAGGTGTGAACTATCATATTGTGGTCCTAATTAGTATGTAACAGGAACATCTTGCATCATAAAAGGGGTGTGTACACAATTTATATCCACTATATACCAGTAATGTGTCACGCATGACCTTACCTTAGACCGTTTGTCCAGCACTATTTACTGGCCTCTGTCCAGACGTCTTGGCACTGACAAGTTGTGAGGTATGCTACAGGAATGCTGAATTCACATCAGATAGGCCTTAGTGGCGACCACTGTGATGCAATACAGTTAACCTCAGCACAAGTGAACATGCACAACAAGCAATATAGCTATTACATAAAACAATATAGCTATTACTGATGGTTGTGTGCATGGTAAATTGCATGTGCTTCTCATGCCTGGGGTATTGCCAGGCAACAACAGAACAATGTAATACTCACCAGCTTCAGGCTGTTGTCCCATATGCAGACCAGAGGGTCCTAGGTAGCTGTGAGAGGGAGTTATTGTCAGCAGACGCACATGTGGCCTTGGTATAGGATGGATGCACCATGTTAGCACATCTACAGTACTAACTGTAATAGTACACAATGTCCTGTCCTCAATATAGATGTGCACCTCTGTGCATTAGAAACCCTATCCACAATTGCAATCGGACCTGACACATGCATGTAGATGCAATACAAATACATGTATGTCTGATACATTAGTGTACTAATCACCACTGGGCCCTTACCTGCACACTCCTCATCCAGTGTGTGTGTGTGTGTGTGTGTGCAACCCACCTCTACAATGCTTCCCTCAGTGTCATGGCTTGTGCATTCAGCGTATGGCCCAAGTGTGGTGAGGAGCTCCTCGATGGGTGTCAGTGGGGGCTGGATGGCTGGGCCCCCACCTGTGCCTAGCCGGTCCCTCACTACAGTAGCAGCCCATTGATGGCCATGGCATTTGAGGTTGGTGGCCCGATGCAGCACATGCACATAAGCTCTGCTGTGCAAGCTGGCATAATTTACCCTATAGAACACATTGTTCCACAGGGCAGTCCTCTCCCACACATCTTCTGCTCTCCGTCCACATGACAGGGCATAATTTCCCATCACATATTGGGTGATGATATCTGTTTCCCCAACAGAGAATGCTGATAGGTGAACACTCTGCATGTTACCTGGAAGACATAAACAGGAAAAGGTCACATATGGTTGTCAAAATGCGCATCAACAGTGGATATTACTTGCAAATAATCCAGACTACATTGGAACCCTCTAAGCTATCATGGCTATAGCAGATTGCATTGCATGCCTGTCCCAGCACTATCTGATTCCCCCGAACGTTGGAAACTTGACTGCATAATCCTATATCCTCCATTCATTTCTGGGTAGAGGGTTGACAGTGGTCATCTTCCATGTGGATGGGGTGTGTATGGTGGCAGGTCTGTATTTGACTGTGGTGTGTGATGGAGCTCTGAGCACATGCCTGAGTTCATGTAGGAGGCAGACACTGATATTACTATGCCCCATGGAGCTATGCTGTTGTTGCCATCAGCTAGCAATATGTACATGCTCACCATTGCTGAGGGGAGGAGTGTGGGTGATGTGGATATCTCCATGTACAACTGGGGTGGACAGGGTGGCGATGTTCCCATCTAACCTGTGTGTTGCAGGTTGCCTATATCCACAGCATATGTGGAGACACAGTTGCAATTGTCCTTGGTGGTGTGGATATGTCCAATTCATAGTCATAGTCAGCCTTACAGAATGTCATAGGTTCATAGGTTTATAGGTAGGTACTAGGCTGTCAGCTCTGGGGCCTATATAAGCCTAGCCAAAATGGTTCCCTGGCTTTTGCCACCCACCTGTGAACTTATCTGCTTACTCAGATATAGGTGGACTTGCTTCAAAGTTGTTGCCTGCACCTATGTGCCCCTGTACACCCAATGTAGCAACCTATTATGTGGTTTGTGTATTGCTGCTGTCCAACAAAGGGGATTACTCTACCTTGGTGGAAGCTGGATATACAGGTCAGGTACTGCTGTGTCCATATAGCTACAGTGGATATAAAGGGTAAACACCCCTGATACACTGTCTGCTATTTGTGCAATTGGAACATGACACTACAATAACTCATTTCATAACAATTCCCACTTGTAGAGTGTCCTATAGCCCATACAATTCAATTATAAACATAACAATTTGGTCTGTGAAAACATATGGAAATAATACTCAGTACAATAAGCCAGTTGAATGAGTGTGCACACAAACTTGTGTATGGACCTCTTGAGATGGTTACAGCATTCATCTGTCTTGGTTTGGACTCTAACATTATAGCACATCTTCACTTGGTAATAGTTGCTCACCTTCCCAGAAACACCTTTGATTGTATTTCAATGGAATTGTACAGGTTAGGGGTCACATTCAAGATGAGAAACATTATGAAATGATTTTCTTTTGTCTGATTGTCATACAACACACAAACCTGCCATTCCAACAGGGATGTGTACACTTGTAATATCCACTGTATATAGGTGTTTCTATAGCCGGTAGTAGTAGGCATTGACAGAGGCTCATAACACATGTGGACACTTCTCTGATTAGTACCTGATAATCATGCCTACTCCAGTACCCATATCAGTGTCAGGGCATTGCAACCACCAGTACCTGTACACATATATGTCTGTTGTATGCACTGACAGTGATATTACACACATGTGCAACATGCACAACCTATTTACCTGACTGCTTGAAACCCATGTTATTAGTTTTGTGCCTTCCAGCTGAACATATGCATACATACATGTGCTCAGGGGATACCTGGTATACATTGCTGTTGAATGTAAATATGGCACACTGTATTTACAGTCTTGCTGCTCAGTCATGCATCTCAACCTGTTACAGCAGTACATCTGGACAATGGCAGACATAAATGGGTGTCAGAAGGGACATCACAATTGATACTGTATTAATATAGCTGCACCATACATTAGTACATTGATTGCACAGTAGGGTTTGACATCACTGTGATAAACTGGAAGATGTCCAACATTCATAAGTAGGTTATTATGTTACAATGCCATTGCTCACAGACCTGCCAATGGTTTGGATGACATAACACAATTATATGTGTATGTGACTACAGATATCAGTCACACATGTGCTTGTTGTCCAGCAGAACACTGTACAGTTGAATATTATTAATTCAATATATCACATGCAGTTCAACACACACATATCTGCAGCAGTACTGTACTATGCACACTCCCTCTATTGGTGTCTTAGCTTTACAAGGCAAATGTGTCATACTCATAATCACAGGTAACATGGATATGGAAAACATTTCATTAACTGGCCTAGCAGTGGCACAGTCACAACTGTTTGACAGATACCCCTGTGGCTGTTATATATGATCTGTCCTTTCCCAGGTGAGTCAGGCTCCTAAGCTGTGATCCCACCTCACAACCTCTCAGAGCATCACATCTGGACAATGCCTGAAATGATGGGGGGATAAATAGAAACAGACTTTAAATATACCTGTTACAAACATAGGACATTTGTAGAATGATACATTTAGCATTACAGTCAATATTCTTAAGGATGTGTATTCTTAAACTCAAGTGTTTGTCATTACCTGATGACTTCAATCATCAGCTATTTGCCAGAAAAGTACAGGTCTCAGGAGAAACAGACAAAAATACATTATGGTAAAATGTGGACATTCTGTGAGGATCTGTACAGTTGAGAGGTATGTCTGTGATATGTCCCACTGCAGAAAGGGTCAGATTCTATGACCATAACAGCTGTTTAGCAGGACATTAGTACAGCATATCTTGTTGGGACATATATTCCCCCAAATCATATTTATCATTATTATAGACCAAGTACTACATTCAATCACTCACTTACATGTTCCACTTAGCATTTTTCTTTCTTCTCTTTTCCACTTTATGTTTCATTTGTTATCTCTCTCTCTCTCTCTCTGTTTCTCTGTGCACTACAGAGATAGAGATAGAGCTAGTTTGAATAGGTAGCAGCATGGCTTTTGCAGGTGATGCTCATGACCAGGTGATGGCCTGTGCACCTACTGGGGATCCCCACTTGCTAATTGCATACAGAGCAGCTGTGTACTTCTTCCAATAGCCAATGCCATGGCAACACACTCCTATAAATGAGTACTCCATGTGGGCATAAGCCCTTTCCCTTACTTGTGAGGAAGACATCCTGGAGTTGTGTGAGCTACTACCTCTTACAAAAAGACTTGTGGAGACAAGCCAACTAAATGGTGGTGAAGGTTCAATACTTAGGAGCAGAATATGAGTATTCCTGTTATATATTTGGAATACTGCTAGTTTAACAGGGTTTGACTGCACATGCTACTTCTGTATGGGTTTCAGTCTGACAAAGTTCTGTCACTGCAAAGCTCTCAACTGTTGGGCCATCCACATAATGGGCACATGTTAGCCTGTCATGTATGGACTGTTCCTCAGACAGGTGTTGTCCTTGGCAAATCAGTAGCATGATCTGGTGATTGCGTTATGTATATTGTAACATCCATTTGTTTTTATGACTTTATATCCATCAGAAAATATATGTTACAACAAACCCACAAGCAACTTTCTCAGTGTATAACAGCAATATTTCATGTATGGCCATGTATTTGGGCTTCTGTCCACCAATTATGTCAGTTTTGTCCAGATGCCATACAGTAGTCGGTGGATAGGTATACTGTTCTATCATTATTTAGTGCTGTAATTCCTGCTGAGGGGGAATGGCTGGGAAATATGTTGAAGTCTGTACATTCAAGAGGAAGATGTAAAGAGAATGCTCTTAGATGGCCTTGTAACATATTTTATGTGGGGAACAGTAACACATGTTTTAAATCTAAGCAGTTAGAACATGTCAGACATAGTACTGATAAGAAATATGCCAGCTCTATAGCTGTACATTTAAATAAATCACACCATGGGGACAGTAGTTGGTCTCAAGGTACTGTTTCCGAAAATAACGGTTCCTCATGTGATGAAACATTCATAAAAGGACAAATGTTATGTACAGACTTCAATATATTAATATTAACTGTAATACTGTATCCCATAGGGGGTTAAATGAGGAGTGTAATTGGAGGCTGTGTATTTAATTATGTAATTAGGTGTTAATTGCTTCTTGTGATTAAGGCATGTATTTCTGGTAATGTTTTACTCCTTAAAGGCTTTGGCCAAGACATCAGAGTATAATAAACATGTGTGAATTACTGGCTGGTTGTATTTTTCTTTGCTATGTTTAGACATTTTATTAGTTTTGCTAAGAGATTGTTATATGTCTGGACATTGTGTGTGGCCTATCATGATTTTGTAGCAGTGTACTGTTCACTCATTTATTTGGACTGTGGGGGGGCAGATGTGAGTGTCATGGCTGCTTTTGTATCCAACTGTGCATGCTGCCCCAGTTGTGTGTGGTGTATCAGCAGCATATGTTTGTATGGGCATTTTGGGACATGTATGCATATATATATTGGTGGGACTAAGGATTAGTTGATCCAGGGCATTGGAATTTATGAATTCCAAGAATTGTTGGGCAAAGGTGTTGGTACACAAGTAGTTTTCCCAGTTAATGGCAAGGTAGTTGAAATCACCCAGTATTAGGGTGTTTGGTTATATCTTCATATTTTCCACTATGTTTAGAAAGATGTAGTGAGAATCTTGGGGCATGGTGGGAGATCTGTAACAAGGTACAATATGGATTGCAGTCTTACCCATTGTTAGTTGCACCTGGAGAATTTCAGACGCATTGTGATGGGTAACTAGCCTGGTGTTGTGAATATACTTGGTGAATATGGACACTCCTCCACCTTTAGTGTTTCAGTCCTGGTTTGGTGGCCAAAAAGTATGGTAAGAGTTGTAACCTGGGGTATTGCAGGGGTGCTCTCTCGAGTCTTGAACCAGTTCTCAGTTACTGCATAGATATCAATGTTCTCCATTTTTAGGAGTACCTCGAAAGAGTGCATTTTGAGGTTTAGACATCTAGCATTGAGTAGCATTACCTTCAGATTTTGCATGCTACCTGTTACGGTGGTGGTTTTGTCCTTTGAACTTTGCCTAAAAAAAGCACTATAGGGGTGGCAAGAGCCTTAGCCAGTAACCTGAATCCCAGGGGCGACAGGCGCAGACCATCTCTGGCAAACATCGTGGTCTGTTGATCATGTCATCCCAGGCAGACAGATACTAGATCCCCTTTGAATGACACCAGAAGCTTAGCCAATTGTTGAAGTCAATCATTTTGACTGATGAAGTCTTACATGCTTATGTAGACGAAAACGCACACTGTTTCAATAAAGCGTTTACGTGTTTTTTTGGAGCTCAATTTTGCATCAGTCAATAAAGTGTTTAGTTCGGCAGTTGGAGGACTGTTTCCGTGTTTTTTTTGGATTTACTCAATCATTTTGTCCTTAACTATGGTATCATTCTAGGCGAAGGCAGGATGCTACTCAGGGCTAGGGTCATACCTGCCTCGGCCACATGATCCGAGAGCTCTTCCATGTCTCTTTTCATGTAGTCTAGAGAAAGTATGTCTCAAGTCATTCACTCCAACATGGACAATGACAGAGTCATATTTGTACTTGTTGTGGAGTGACTTGAGTGCATGCTTTATGTGGCGGATCCCGGCACCCGACAGGCAGCTAACTGTAATTTTCTCCTTGTTCAGTCTGGTGAGTGGGACATCAGTGTGTCTATCTATAGAATCACCTATGAGTAAAGTGTTGGGTATGTTGTCTTGCCTTAGGGCTGTTGTTGGGTGGCACACTGGTGTTGCGAGCTATGTGACACTTTGGTTGTGACTGGTGTTTGTTTGCATTTCAGCTTCGCAGGTCCTTGTTGCTTGGGCAGGTTAATGTTAAGGGCCTCCACATATGTGGGTTTAGTGTTGCTATGTGTGGGTGTTGGTGGTATGGGTTTAGAAGGGCTATGTGTTGCTTGAGGTGTAGTGTGGGTGTTAACCTTCTCCTCTTGACTGTCTAGCACAATCTTGGGTGGAGAGAGCATTGCTTCCAGTTTGGCTATGTAACTGCATCTCTCGCAGGTTGTAGTGTTGGGTGGCAGGAGGAGAGGGTTAATTGTGTACATGAGGCAATTGCTGCATTGCCCCAGTATGCCCAGATTCACCAGGTGGACAGGAGAAATCACCAGAAGCTGACCCTTGGACGTGCCTGGTTTGGTGCTTTTTTTTGTAAAGTACAAGAGCTGTTTTCCCTTACCTTAGCTAGGCATTTTGCAATTATAAGCTGTTTAGTGCCTACAATTAATTTCTCCTTATTAACAAGGAGAGGTGAGTGTTTGTATTAGTTTAAAACTTCCTAGTGCTTTCCAGCAGGTTTTAAAGCAAGTGCTAGTCGCAGGGATGCTTAAAGGTAAGATGAAAAAAAATATTTTATCCTAAACACTGCAGTGTGCACTATGGGAGTGAGATATGAAAGTGGGTAACTTAAGTTTTACCTGACTAAACAGTTAAGTTGTAGTGCACAGTATGTGTGTGTGCAACAGAAGTGATATGATCTCACAATCCACACCATTGTCAACAATGATATGTGTCAGTAGAGTTTTTCATATCTATACCTCTTGCACCAAGTGTAACTGACCTTAAAAGTATATAGTAAATGTACACTTCTGCCCCTAGGAATAGTCTACAACTGCCACACCCATAAAAGTATTACAATGCACAGCTAAATACTAGAGTTGTATCATAGGTTTCCCAGGAATTCCTCCACCTCACAATAAGCTAGATATCTTCCAGTGCAATCTTACTATCCATAATTGAAATTTGACCAAGATTATTTTACAGACATATGCGCACAAAATAATGTCCAGGACAGGCTACTGATATCTCTATTAACAACAGTCCATTCCTTGTCTTTATCTCAAAGCTGTCACCAGATAGACACACTATTATATCAAACATAAGTTATTGTATACAATTAAAATTAATTTATATATTTATTGTCTGTCTATCTTAATATTTAACTGTCCATCCAGCTAGCTATCTTAGTTGAAAGTATGAAAGTAAAGTAGCCATTAAATAACTGTCTGGATGCCAACAGTGTAAGCAATGACTCTTTGAAAGGTAAAAGCAAACCACCATTAGTACTGCACTGTAATATGCATAACCTTAAGGTAACAATTATAAGCAAATCACCAGCACAAACATTTAGAGTGAAATAAACACATTCTTTACTTGAAATAAATACAACTAAGTATTGCACATGGAAAATCAAATGAATCATAGGGTCATAGGAAGTTACTAGGCTATTGGCTCTGAGGCCCTTATAAGCCTAGCCAAGAGTTTAGCCCAAGCACAGACAAATCAGCACCTGATGTTCCTGTCCAGCAGGGACACGGGTGGAATTCCAGGGATGTATTCTCTATTTCCCATCCAGTTATCCAGATTGCGCTTAAAAAGGTTAAAGACCTACTCTGCTTGACATGGAGATGGAGTTTATTCCATAGATGGGAGAGTCTCTGGGACACAAATCTATCCCTCTAGCAAGTCCTATTGATATCACAGACCAGGTTGAGGCCATGTGAGCAGGTTACTCGAGTGGAGCTTGACTTGCAGATATGCAGCAGTCCCATCAAGGCAGGGTCCCAGATCTCCTTGTATGCCAAACAGAGGTCACCTCTGAGGAGTCTGTATGAAACAGAGTAGAGGCATAGGGCTTTTAGCCTATCTGTGTATGGTAGATTTATGAGGCCTTGTATTCTCCTGGTGAGGAACCTCTGTGGTCTCTCCAGCTGCTGCATGTGCTTTGCGAGGTGCATGCCTAATGGGGCATTGTACTCAATAATGGGCCTTATAAGGGAAGAATATAGGGATGTTATAACCTCCTTGTCTCTGGATGAGATACCCTTACTTATGAGGTGGGCCATGTAGAAATATTTCTGTACAATGGAAGCAACATGGTGGTCAAATGTCAGGCTGCTATCAATCTGGGTGCCCAAATCCCTCACAACTGACTATGTGCTTAGAACATTGTTATTAATGTGATAATTTGTAGGGGCATCTCTCTCTCTCCAAAAGGGATGATGATGCATTTTTTTGTATTCAGCTTGAGGCCATGTTCTGGCACCAGTAATTTGTTTGGATGAGACTCTCTTGGAGGATGTTCACGTCACTAGGGGAACTAATGACAGCTCCCAACTTGCAGTCATCTACAAACTTGGTCAGCCATAGCCCACTGGTTTTGTCCTGTACCTCAGAAAAGTATATCCCAAATAACAAAAGCCCCAAGACCAAATCCTGGGGTATACCACTCGATGCAGGTCTACTGCTTGTGTTGGCTTCCCCTATTTTGACTTGGTGGGTTCTATCAGTGAGTCAGTTGGCTACCCATCTGGTAACATACAAATTGATGACTATTTGAGAGAGTTTATCTATTATGCCTGAGTGGGGAATAGTGTCTCAAAAAAGTCAACCAAATTTAACAGACATGACCTGCCCTTGACGAAGCCAAACTGTGTGGGATCGAGTGTTTGGAGGTTGCCAATGTCCTTGTTTATGAGGTCCATGATAATCCATTCCATGGCCTTGCAGATCAGGCTAGTTAGGTTTATGGGTTTTCTATTTCCTGGATCAGTGGAAGCTCCACCTTGTGTAAAGGGATGACAGTGGCTGTCCTCCACTCATCTGGGACAAAACCAGAACTCAGGCTTTGGTCGAATAGGGTGCCTAAAGGTGCTGCAAGTTCCTGCCTGAGTTATGTAGGATGCAGCCTGGGATGTTATCAGGTCCAATGGAGGCTGTATTTTTAGCCTTTGAGAGAGCGGTGATGACCTGATCCCTAGATATAAGGGGAAGGGGGCAGGTACTGGGAATGTCCTGATTTACTGATGGGAGGGGGCAGAGGGGTGAAATTTTCACTGAATCTGACAGCCAGCAATTTTGCTATATCTACAGCATTTGTATATGTGGTGTCCTTGACCATCAGTTCTGAACAGATCTAGGTGCTATCTTTGAGATTACGGACATATGTGAAGAAGGCCTTATGATTATCTCTAGTAGATGTGGCCAATTTGCTTTGGAGGATTTCACTTGTGCTCTTATTTGCTTGTTTAGGTTAAGGAAAGATTGCTTCCAATTGGGCACCTGCTCCTTCTTGGTCCTGGTCAGCAATTTTATTCTTCTGTGATAGAGTTTGTTTATAGCAGATATCCACCAGACAGATTTACACTTCCTTGTGGAGGATGATTTAGTCCTGTCAGGTATTCCTGATTCCATGCATCTATATAGATGTTCATATAGTCATTTGGTATAGTTTTGGATACTGGTGCCAGTTCCTAGGGAGGGGGAGGAAGCTGCGAAGCTGTTTATACCATCCCTCGGGAGGCTGTAGTCAGCTTTGGAGAAGTTTTTTTGATTGAATCTAGCTAGAGGGGAATCAGGGGATATGGTGACTTCAAACGTGACTGCTTTATGATCGGATGTTACAAGAGAGGATGATACTACAGGGATGCTGCAGTGGCTACTCATGTTGGCTAATACCAAGTTAATACCAAGTAAATACCAAGTAAATAAGCTGTTTTATATTAGAAATACAAACGTAGGCAGAAAAAGACTAGATAGCACAAAAAATACTATTTATTATAAACAAAACTTTCAGGTTAAAAAAACCTTCATCAGTGTATAACAAAAGTTAAAAGTGTCAGATTATATAATCACACTCAGCCAAAATGTAATTTTTTTAACAACCAATTAAGATTCAAATAAAAACTTAAAGTAAAAACCCTGAAATTGGTTTTCAACATGGCACATTGCTGGTGCGGTTAAAACTACCAGAAGTTGTTACAAGGAAACGGAAACACTCCAGAGGTCACTCCATTCAAAGGAAACATGGTAGAAGCCGGAGCTTCTCCATTACCAACAAGTGACAATAAATAAAGGTGCTGTGAGCCAGTCGAATGCTGTGAATTTGTCCAAACTGGCTTTGACTTCTGCTGATTTTGCTTTATTTAACAAAGGGCTTAAATTTATTCCTTCGACATTGGAAGGTCTTAGTAATTCCCTTATTGATCTGAAACTTTTTATTCGAAATTTAGATTTGAAGTTGATTTTTAAACGCAGTTCTGCATCTGCTGTTGGTTTATTTAAAAGTAAAAGTACTTTTTTACCTAACAGTCACCCTGTTGTTGCTGCATTCCATAACCTATGTGATCTACAAATTAGACAACTGTATGGTAAAGGTCGCTTTAAAAAGTTTTCTAACTTGACATCTGATGAACATAATGCACTTGATAAGTTAATCAAAACCATGATATTATTATTAAGGAAGTAGATAAAAGGGGGTGCAATTGTCCTAATGGATAAAACTATTATTTTGAGAAAATGAACTTGCTTTTTTATCTGATGCTAGCACTTTTAAAATTGTGAATAACAGTGATTTAAATAATTATATTTCGCATATTAATATGGCTATTTTTGATTTACAGGCAAGGAATGATATTGATATTAATTTATTTAATTATTTTACTGTACCTGTTGCTAAAATACCTATTTTATATTGTCTTCCCAAGGTCCATAAAAACTCTCTAAATCCACCCATGAGACGTATTGTCTCTGGAAGTGGGTGGATAACAAAACTTTATCTGTATACTTAGAAAATAAGTTATCACCGTATTTGAAATGTGTGTATAGTTATATTAAAACTACATCTGATTTCTTATTAAGTTTGAGAAAGTGGTTTAGTATAAACCAACATGTTGAGCTTTTGATGGTTGTTTTGGATATCCAGTCACTGTTCGCATGCATTCCCCATAATTATGGTATTCAAGCGATAAGAGAACTATTGCTAAGATATGGCCATATGAATAGTAGACAGATAGAAACAACATATAAGCTATTAGAGATTGTATTAGAAAACAACTATTTCATATTCAATAATGATATTTTTCACCAAATATCAGGTGTAGCAATGGGTACTCCCATAGCTAATAACTACACAAATTTAGTTTTGGATAAATGAGGATGTGAGTATATTTATGATGGATATAATTGTTTCTCAGGGAAGGTTGCATATTTTAAATGTTTTGTTGATGATGTTTTCTTTTTGTGGCAGGGTAGTAAAAACAAACTTGTTTCTTTCTTAGACTATTTGAATGCCAGCACTGATTTTCTTAGATTTGCAATGACTTGCTCAACGTCATGTTTGAACTTTTTAGCTGTTACTATCAAACACAATGATACTAATATTGAGACCATGGTTTTTAAAAAAACCTGTGCATATGAATACGTTTCTACATTTTACCAGTATGCATGCCCCACATATTTTTAAGGGTATTGCTAAAGCACAATTTTTGAGAACGAGTGGACTCAATACCTCCACTGTGACCTATTTACAACAAGCTAATGAGCTTAGGAATAATTTTGTGGAAAGAGGCTATGATGCAAAACTTCTAGATGGTGAAATTAATGACATATTACACTTAAGGACATCTACAGCTAGACCTTATTTCTGTATGGAAAATTCTGAACAGACAAATAATATAGAAAGATCTAATAGGAATATAGACAAAATACATTATGTTACAACTTATAACAGAAATACACCTCAGATTAAAAATATTATTAACAACAATTGGTGTATATTAAGATCTTTACATGAATTACATTATATTATTGGCCAAACACCGTCCTTGGGATTCAGCAAGCAGCCGTGCAAGAATAAGTTATTCCTGCATGGCAGGGACCGTCCCTGTTCAGCATGGCAGTGCGCCATGCATATTCATGAAGGCACGCTGCAGTGCTCTAAAACTGACATGGCTCCATGTATGAGCGCATGGGGTGTGTCTGAGATCAGAGTTCTCACAATACACATGCCCCCTGCACTCCAGAATTGCCTTTTGGCAATTTAAAATGAGCAAGAATTCTTATAACACCCCCAACCCATCAGGATAACAAATCTGGTCAAAGCCATAAGGGGCATTCGTCCCTACCAAGCCAAACATTGTTAAAATAACACAGGTAGCTTAAGCACATACCTCCCAACCTGTCAGAGTAAGGAATGTGGACAAAGCCAAAAGGGACAATCATTTTACAAAGCAGAAAGTTGATAGAATAACTGGTTTAGCATTAGCAGGGATATTCTGAAGGGTACAAATAAAATAACACAACAAAAATTATTTTTTTTATAAATGTGATAAAGTTTAAATGCAGCTCTGTGGGTGTACCCATTGCTTAGCTATGCTTAGCCCAGCCTAAACAGCACAAGAAGTTAAATAGCAAGACACAACCAGCATGGGCAGTATTTTAATAGAGTAGTGGTTAGAGCGTACACTTTGCAAGCAGCACTTCCTGGTTCGATCCCCACTATAACCAATTTGCATTTTACATGTGAAAGCAGTACATAAACATTTATTTTTATAATTAGCTACTAAATTATATATATATATTTGCTAACCAGAGGACTGCATTAGGTCGTGAGGTGTCAGTTTGATAAAGTTGTAAAACCCCCATATAAACACATGAGCCCCATAGTCACACATGAATAAATGTAATGAAAGCACATTGGGAGATGTCCGGGACTGTAAACAAATTTAAAATATGTAATGAATGATGAATCAATGCCATACAGCAGATAGTTTATAAAATTAAAAATAATTAATGCTAAGCATTGCACAGCTCTGCTTACCAGGTTTAAGCATTGTGTAAATATGACTGCTAAGCAATGAGTAGCCTAGCTAAATGGATTTTCCCATTGGTAAGCAGTGCTGAACCTGTCCCTTTAAGCACTGCCAACCTTAGCTAAGCAGGTTTGCCCGTAGCTTAGCTTAGTTCAGCATATTCAAAACTGTCCAATCACAGCAAAGGGTGAGAAATCGGCCATATTTAAACCCCAAAGGCAGGAATACAGCTGATAACTGTTTGCAGCTTCCCACTGTAGGCAGTATGGCAGGAGTTGGTGAGGGCATGCACTTCCATGCACAGCTCTGGGGGCATACAGGAGTCCAAGGTCATGATAGGACACCGTGTACAAAACCATGATAACAGACTGCTGCAGAGCCAGTGCCAAGGCTCCCAATATAAAGTGGAAGCCTGGGACCGTCTTTCCCGTGATCTCACCAAAGCCACTGTTATCCCTCAGACTGGTGAGCAGGTTCGGCACCACTATGCTGACTTGAAGCAGAGAAAGAGGGAGCTCTTGGATGAGTGGATCTAAGTACTCATACCAATAACTGTTTACTAATGTCCAGTTTGTGTATATGATGGATAGGTACACCTAAATATTTCTCTATTTCCTTACAGCTGCAGCTGAGTGGGCTGTGAATCAGGAAGTCCATGCTAGTAGGCTGCAAAGGCTACATCACAAGACTGGTGAGCAACAATTCTGCTTGTAGTAGTCATACCAAATAAATATAAAGTAGTAGAAAGTCACCTGGCATTATAAAAAATGTGTATGGGTTGTACTGAATAAACCAGACAATATGACAGTAATAGTCCCATATAGGTCATATTTAAATAAATCTGTAACTGCCTGGCAATAAAGCTCTAAATCCTGGATTGGTTGTGATTACTCTGGTATTGTATGCCATTTACTGTTGCATTCTCTGAAGAGTAATGTTGTGTTAACCACTGTTACCCACACTGTGCTACATAAAAAAAATGTCTAGTAATGTCCAAGTACAAGATCAGATTGTACAACCAAGAGAGAGACTTAGACAGAAAACACTGAAGCAATAGACAGCAATATCAAAATAGCACACTCTGCTGAAACTTAAAATTGTTGTATCTTTAGTAGAAACAGCCATGGGTTGAATCCTGGGAGTGGTAGTAAGCTGTATGCATAATAATACCTCTCAACTGTACAATTTTTTTCAGAACATCCAGATAATTGGCTCATTTTTTCTGCCTTTTCCTCTGTCCTCCTGGCAAATCAGTGGGATGATCTCAGAATTGTAGTCACTAAGCAATGACATATTTGATTTTCAGATCTCAAAACCTTCAAATGTATATTAAAACAAATTCCATCACTCTAGCAACTCTCCAAGTTTATGAGAGCAATATTCAAAATATGTCCCTATTTATACACCCATGTTATCAAGCTTTTCCAGAGTGTGTGCATTAAGAGATTGAGAGGTATGTGCATAATATTAACTCAGAATCTGGGAATATGTGTAGAAACAGTCAGGTAGTGTTAACAAACATTCCCTCCACAGGTCTACCAGGTAAGAGATGTAGAATTTAGCTATAAGACAGTTAAAGTATACACTGTGTACAAACATACCACTGCCCAAATCAAGGCCATAGGGTATTGTAATAATACCTGTACCTTAATGATTAGAACAATGATCATTAAAGTTGTGAGTGCTACAAGGATATATAAGTTGTCAATTGACATCTCCCCCTCCCCACCACCGTATCTGCCAAACCTACTGATGAGACATATGTCCTATTGTTCAATAAATATTGAAATGTGTTTCTATTAATGTTCCATGTTGAAATACTATCATTGGTGGCCTGTTGCTATCAATGTAATCAGCCTGCCATTGTAATGGCCACTGTGGTTCCATATATGCATGTGTTCTGTTTGCTATGCAACTGTTCCAGATATGGTGTTTTGGGTCAATGGAATTATCTATGCATGTTGTTATAACTAATCCTGGATTGTGTTGACTATTACTAACCCACATATGATTAAAACTGCAACACCAAAGCATGTTTTGGAAGGGAGGTCCCAGCGGACACACCTCTCCCACCTCATCTGGCTGTAGCTTCGGGCCCCAGCACATCTGGGACTCATCCTGGGACCTCCTTGTCCACTGGTCCTGCACCACCTTCAGGTGGAACCACCTCAGGGGATGGGGCTCGTCCCCCCCAGGAGTGGGCACAGACAGGATCCTGTCACCCGAAGTCACGTCTGGGGATTGGTGCATAGCAAGCTCTGAAAGGCATTTGGAGATCTCCTACACCAATTTGAGGGCCACATGATACATTTAAAGGGTCAGCTTGCCCCTCCTGCTCAGCCTCCTTTGGGGCCGTGTAGGTGCAGTGGTGACTATCCATGGGTGGGGACCTCAGTCCCACTGTTTCCATTTGGGGCTCATGGGCTTTCAATTTCCAAACACCCTTCCCTGTCAAAGGTGTTTACCCCCAACATGTATCATATACCACCCCTGTATGCTGTCTTGTCTGTCTTGTCTGTCTTCCTACCCAACCTACCTCCCCAAATATACCTACTATCCTTCCCCAACATCCCACTCTCACCTTAAAAAAAAGGCAATCTGTTCCTAAAAAAAAATGTCGCCTCATACATAGCTGTCCATTTTGCACACAACAGTACAAGGACAAAAGGATTGACTTCAACAATTGGCTAAGCTTCTGGTGTCATTCTAAGGGAATCCAGTATCTGTCTGCCTGGGATGGCATGATCGACAGGCCACGATGCTTTGCCAGAGATGGCCTGCACCTGCCGCCCTTGGGATTCCGGATACTGGCTAAGGCTCTTGCCACCACTATAGTGCCTTTTTTAGGCAAGGTTCAAATGAAAAATTCACCACCATAAGATGTACAAGCAAGCAAAGTCTGAGGGTAATGCTACTCAATGCTAGAAGTCTAAACCTCAAAATGCATTCACTCGAGGCACTCCTTAAAATGGAGAACATCGACATCTGTGCAGTGAAACAAATTTGGTTCAAGGCTCCAGAGAGCACCCCTGCATTATCAGGCTATAATTCATACCACACCTTTCAGCCACCTAACATGGACCAAAACACTAAAGGTGGAAGCGTGTCCATATTCATTATGGATATCCACACCTCCAGGCTAGTTGCTCAGCATAATGCATCCGAGATTATCCAAGGGCAACTAATTCTGGGCAAGACCGCAGTCCAAATTCTAACTTGCAACAGATGCCCCACCATGCCCTAGGATTCCCACACCTCATTTCTTGATACAATGGAAAATATTGGGGTACAACCCAACACCCTAATAATGGGTGATTTCAACTACCACACCATTAACTGGGAAAACTACTCATGTACCAACTCTTTTGCTCAACATTTTCTGGAATTCATAAATTCCAACACCTTGGATCAACTTATTCACACCTCCACCAGGGGCAGCAATATCCTAGACCTGGTCATTTCCAACATGGGTAACTGGTGTTCCACACCAGAGGTCAATTCCTCATTGGTCAGATCTGACCACAAGCTAATCTCCCTAGACATCCACCTCAGTCCCCCATCCTCCATTAGGGAAACCATCGTAAAAAATTTCTCCAAAGCGAACCTCACACTTCTTAAGACAGATGTGGCAAACTTCACGACACCCATGCAGATGGACAATAGAGGTATGACTGCTGAATCCTACACAAATGCACTTTAAAAGCACTTACATGAGTGCATGGATCGTGCTATCCCTAACAGAACAAAGATGCTATCCTCCAAAAAAAGGAAGCCAATCTGGTGGTCCCCTGCCATAAACAAACTCTACAACAGAAGAAAGAAACTGTTGCAAAATAGAGTAAAATCCCATGATTAGAGGAACTCCCTGGTCAGCCTCAGTAAGTAGGTGAGATCCCTCATAAAATCCTCCAAAGCTAGTTATATAAACAAAATCGTCACTGATTCTAAAGACATCCACAAAGCATTCTATACTATGTCATGAATCTTAATGGCAACACTCAGATCTGCTCTGAGTTACAGCACAATGGCACTAAATATAGCCCATCTCTATACCGGAAGAATGAAAAGTTCCTGTAATCACGGCTGCATAGGTAAAAACCACACTCTCCAAAGCCAAGAACACAGCATCCTTGGGACCTGACAACATCCCAGGCTGTGTTCTACATGAACTACAGAATGAACTGGCACCCCACCTAAGCACCATGTTCAATCATAGCCTCACCTCAGGCTTTGTGCCCACTGAATGGCACACAGCGATGGTTATCCAACTCCACAAAGGGGAAGCCACCACAGACCCCCAGGAAATACTGCCACATTAGCCTAACAAACCTGGTCTCCAAGACCATGGAATGTTGTACACAAACTACAGAATAAACTGGCACCCTACCTAAGCACCATGTTCAATCATAGCCTCACCTCAGGCTTTGTGAACATTGAATGGTGCACAGTGATGGTTATCCCAATCCACAAAGGGGAGCCACCATGGATCACAGGAACTACAGGCCCATTAGCCTAATGAGCCTGGTCTGCAAGGCCATGGAACATATCAGCATGGAACTTATAAACAAAGACATTGGTAATCTCCAAACTCTGGACCCCACCCAGTTCAGGTTTGTAAAAGGCAAATCATGTCTCCTAAACCTGATAGACTTCTTTGAAGCACTCACCAAAGCTGTAGATGAGGGTAAGGTGGTTCACACAGCCTATCTAGATCTTGCCAAGGCTTTTGACATCATCCCCCACTCTGGAATTATAGATAAACTCACTAAACTAGGAATAAATTCCTATGTCACAAGATGGGTTGCCAACTGGCTCACTGACAGAACCCACACTGTGAAAGTAGCAGACTCCAATTCCAACTTAAGACCAATGACATGTGGAGTACCACAGGGATCAGTCCTGGGTCCTCTCCTGTTTGGTATTAACTTTTCTGAACTACAGGCTAACACAGAAGCTCTTTGGCTAATGAAGTTCACAGATGACTGCAAACTAGGAGCCATAATCGAAACTCCTAACAATGTGGGCAACCTACAAAAGGGCCTCACTGAAACAGATGCCCCATGTCAAAGCCATGGCCTCAAGCTCAATGCCAAAAAGTGCATTGTCATTCCCTTTGGCAAAAGCTCTATACCCATGAGCTACCACATAAGTGGTAGTCTACTTAATACCAAAAGTGTGATAAGAGACCTTGGGAAACAGGTGGACAGTCACATTGCCACAGTAGTCAGGAAATCCTTCTATGTGGCACACCTCATCACAAAAGGTTTCACATCCAGGAAAAAAAGAGGTAATTGTTCCTCTCTACTCATCACTCATTAGACCCATTATAGAGTACAGCACCCCTTTTGGTATGTACCTCACAAGAAATCTACAACAACTGGAAAGGCCGCAGAAATACTTGACAAAGAGAATTACTGGCCTCAAACAGATGCCCTATGCAGACCGTCTCAAAAAGCACCAGCTTTACTCCATCGCATATCACCTACTCAGAGGAGATCTCTGCCTAACATACAAAGCTATGTCAAATCCAGAGCTGTTGGACATGCTTCACTTAAAAAAATCCCAATCCCTCTGAGATACACTCTCTAGCAACCTAAACCTTGGCACCACAATAAACAGAACATGCTGGAGGGATAGATTCCTGTCCCAGAGACTTCCTATACTCTGGAACAAACTACCTATCTATATCAAACAAAGCTCCTTATTAGCATTCTTCAAGAAAAATCTTGATGATTGGATGGGAAATTCACCCTGGGGATCACCTCTGTGTCTCTGCTTGACAGGGGCACAGAAAAATGATTTTCTTGGGAGGCAAAAGCCAGGGTACCTTTTTGGCTAGGCTTATATAGGCTGTAGGGCCAATAGCCTAGTACCTACCTATGAACCTATGAACATGTCCACTGGACACATGTAATCTGGTCTAATTGGCTTCACAACACATTAGTGTTGTCCTCACCTCTCTCTCAGGGGGTTGAGTGCCCAAATCTTCCTCCAAATTCAGTATATATGCACAGCTGTTACTGTAGAAGAAATGGACAGCTGTGGACCTTTCCTACACCCATTCTGCACATCACTAGCTACATTCTCTATTGGCTTTCCCTCTGCATGCCCCCTTTACACCACTTTCCTATCACCCCCTTTTTCTTTTCTTTTAAAGAAATTAGCACAGGGGTAAACGAGAGTAAACACTTTTAAGCAGTAGTAAGTGGATTTAAGCCTGTTTGCATGGAGGCAAGCAGTAGCTACACAGATTAAGCCCTGTCAGGTTAACTGTCTATAAGCTTATTTAACCAGAAGTTAGCATTGCTTATCACCACGCAAACCTGCATAAACCTGCTTACAACTGCTTAAAAGTGCCTTAATCACCCTGTATCCAACAGCCCTTGTTCTGCCCAGCAACAAAAAAAATCAGCCCTTAAGTCTCAAAGAAATCTCTCTCTCTCTCTCTCTCTATATATATATATATATATATATATATATATATCGGGTCTATATTAGAACATCAAAGTTTCAAAACTTCGAATGTTCTAATATCGACCCCTATTCAGCGAGCACTTACATCGAACATGCAGAACAGTGAATTTTTTCCCTAGAGAAAAAATTTGCTGTTCCAAAACACATACACACAACACGAGCACACCAAACAGCAATCCACACACATACATCTAAAATCTTACATTTAACCCTACACTAAACTGTACATACACCACTAACTATCCACTTACCTTAAGCCAAACCTTAACCCTAAGGTCCATCACTATCACACACTCACCTCACTCGCACCCTAACCCTAACTCATCTACCCTGCCCTAACCCTCATATGCAAACAAACACACACTTATCTGACTCGCGCCCTAACCCTAACTCACCTAACCTGCCCTAACCTTCACGTCCACACAATCGCACATATACCTAACCCGTGCCCTAACGCTAACTCACCTAACCTGCACCCAATCGTACACTTACCTGAACCCAACCCGTAACTTTCCACCACAGCGCTGAAAAAAGTGAAGTGACAGAAAATGGACAACCAAATTCTTTCCCTAAGAAACAACTTGGTTTTCTGTAGCTTCGCTATATTCAGCGTTCGCTGAATAGGGTTCGATATTAGAACATTTGAAGTTTTGAAACTTTGAATGTTCCAATATAGACCCTATATATATATATATATATATATATATATATATATATATATATATATATATATGGATATATACAGATATATCTATATGTCTATATATAGACATATATATATATGTGTGTGTGTGTGTGTGTGTGTGTGTGTGTGTGTGTGTCTATATATATATATATATATATATGTGTGTGTGTGTGTGTGTGTGTGTGTGTGTGTGTGTGTGTGTGTGTGTGTGTGTGTGTGTGTGTGTGTGTGTGTGTGTGTGTGTGTGTGTGTCTCTTTTATATATATATATATATATATATATATATATATATATATATATATATATATATATATATATATATATATATATATATATATATATATATATATATATATATATATATATATATATATATATCTATATATATATATATATATATATAGAACTGACTAGTTCTCATAATAAACACATTATTCCCACTCTAAAGCCTGGCACTTGCTCACTAAAGCAATTATATAAGTCAGCACTAAAAAATTAAAAGCACTACACCCTCACAAACTCCACTTGAGTACTTTGTTCCCCAATGGCCCTTTTTTCAATTATAAAGGAATTCCCAGTACTATTCTAGCATGTCCAAAGATCAGTTGTCAATCTCCTCTCTGGTCCAGCTGGTGAATCTGGGAATCTTGAGGCAATGTTACAACTGCCTCATGTACACAGACAACCCTCTCCTCCTCCCAACAAATTCCAACACATGTGAGAGATGCAACCATATAGCCAAACTGGAGGCTAAGCTCTCTCAACTCAGTACTGGCGTAACCAGTCAGGAGGAGAAGGAAACCACACTCACTACAATTCCAGTCTCACATAGACCTACCACGACAGCAAACCAAACACATAAACGCACAAAAACATACTCGGAGGCTCTAAATAAAAATCTGCCTAAGCAGCAGAGACCTCCAAAGCAGACACCCAAGCAACCGCTACCCCAAAACAAAACACGTGCAGCACATAGCTCACAAAGCCAGTGTGCCGAACAGTCACAGCCCTTAAGGCTAAACAACACACCTGATACACTTGTAATAGGTGACTCTATCATCAGGCACACTGACGTCTCGCTCACCAGGCTGAACAAGGAGAAGGTCACGGTGAGCTGCCTGTCAGGCGCTAGGATCCACCACATAACACAAGCACTCAGGTCACTCCAAGGCAAGTACAAATATGACTCAGTCATTGGCCATGCTGGTGTGAATGACCTGAGACGTACCTCCTTGGACTACATGAAAAGAGACATAGAGGAGCTCTCTGAGCATGTAGCCCAGGCCGGTATGACCCTGACCTTGAGTAGCATCTTACCCTCACCAAGAATGATGCCACAATATAAAGACAAGATGATTAATTTTAACAATTGGTTTAAGTATTGGTGTCATTCAAAGGGGATCCAGTGCCTGTCTGCCTGGGTTGACATGCTCGACAAGCCACGATACTTTGCTAGGGACAGCTTGCACCTGTCACCTCTGGGCTTTCGGATATTGGCAAAGGCTCTTGCCACCTCCATAGTGCCTTTTTTAGGCAAGGCTCAAAAGTCAAATCCACCTCCATAGGTATCACAAAAGATAAGAAACTAAGAGTAATGCTACTTAACGCCAGAAGTCTAAACCTCAAGATACACGCACTCGAAACTCTCCTTAGCATGGAGAACATCGATATCTGTGTAGTAACAGAAACCTGGTTCAAGGCTCCCAAGAGCACCCCAGCACTACCAGGTTATACCTCATACCATGTTTTTTGGCCCCAAAACTTTGACCGAACCACAAAAGGAGGGGGATTATCAATATTCGTCAAAGATACCCACATCTCCAGGTTGGTGGCACAGCATGAAGCATCAGAGACTATCCATGTGCAACTAACAGTGTGTAAAACTGCCTTCCAGTTTATAGCCTGCAACAGACCACCCTCCCAAACCCAGGAACCCCACTCGGCCTTCCTGAGAACACTGGAAAATATGAAGGTCTCTCCAAACACCATTATATTGGGAGACTTCAACTACCCTAACATAGACTGGGAGCATTACTCTAGCTCCAACAGCCTAGCCCAAAGGTTCCTAGAATTTATAAACTCAAATGCTATGGAACAACTTGTTGCCACTCCCACAAGAAGAGAAAACATACTGGACCTGATCATCACAAACATGGGGACTCTATGCTCCAGACCAGAAGTGTATCCCTCACTGGTAACATCAGAAGATAAACTAATCTCACTAGATATTCACATCCCGACCCCAGCCCCTGCCCAGAAAACCACAGTGAAAAACTTCTCTAAAGCAAATTTCACACTCCTCAAAACTGAGGTGGAATCCTTCAAAGCCCCTGGGCCTATGGAAAATACGGCCCAGACCGCAGAATCCTTTATAAACACATTCTATGAACACCTTCAGGAAAGCATGGATCATGCAATCCCAAATAAAACCAAGACTCCATCCTCCAAAGTTAGGCGTCCTGTCTGGTGGACCCCAGCCATAAACAAACTATACAATAGAAGGAGGAAGCTACTACATGATAGAGCAAAATCCCAAAAAGGGAAGACATCTCTGATCAGTATTAGCAAAAAACTATGGGCACTCAGAAAATCGTCTAAAGCCAGCTTTGAGAGAAAAATTGCACAGGACACTAAGGATAATCACAAGGCTTTCTTTAGTTATGTTAGGAACCTGGGTGGGAATTCCCAGATATGCTCAGAATTAGTCCAAAATGACAAAAAACTACACTGAACCCACAGACATTGCCAACATCCTAGCTGGCAGGTTCAGCGCAAACTTCTCCCCCCCTTCCCCACCAAAAGGGCAAATATCGATCCCAGCAGAGTGCTGCCCCCCCTGACATCTCAGATGCTGAGATAAGAGCCGCCCTCTCCAAAGCAAAAAACACAGCATCAATGAGACCAGACGGTGTCCCGGGCTGCGTCCTACATGAACTCCAAGAAGAACTAAACCCAAACATAAAACTACTGTTCAATCTCAGCCTTACTACAGGATATGTACCCGAAGAGTGGCGTACAGCAACAGTGGTCCCACTCCACAAAGGTGGTGCCTCAACGGATCCTGGAAACTATCACCCCATAAGCTTGACTAGCTTGGTCTGCAAAGCTATGTAAAGGATCATCATGGACCTCATAAATAAAGATATTGGGGACCTACAGACACTGGATCCTACCCAGTTCGGCTTTGTTAAGGGCAGATCCTGCCTCTTAAACCTGGTCAGTTTCTTTGAAACAGTCACCAAGGCCATTGACGAGGGGAAGGTGGTCCACACAGCCTACCTGGACCTTGCAAAAGCCTTTGATACAATACCCCACTCAGGCATTATAGATAAGCTCACCAGCTTAAATATAAAACCCCTATGTCAATAGATGTGTTGCAAACTGGCTCAAGGACAGAACCCACATGGTTAGAATTGCTGGAGCCATGTCAGACTCCAAATCAGTTACAAGTGGTGTCCCACAAGACTCAGTCCTGGGACCTCTCTTGTTTGGTATATATTTCTTGGAGGTACAGGCTAACACGGAAGGAGTGTGGCTGGCCAAGTTCGCAGATGACTGCAAACTGGGTGCCATAATAGACTCTACAGCTGACACAAACATCCTACAATAGGGCCTCATAGAAACAGACAACTGGTGCCAGAGCCTTGGCCTCAAGCTAAACACCAAAAAGTGTATAGTCATCCCCTTTGGCAAAAACAAAGTGCCCACAAATTACCACATAGGTGGTAATCCATTAAGTACGGAAGAAGTAATTAGGGACCTGAGGACCCAAGTTGATAGCAATCTCTCATTTGACAACCACGTGGCCAAAGTGGTTAGAAAAACATTTTATATAGCCCACCTATTCATGAAGGGATTCACATCTAGATCAGGGGAGGTCATCATGCCTCTTTACTCATCCCTCATCAGGCCCATAATTGAGTACAATGCCTCTTTTGGGATGTACCTTACCAGACACCTGCAGCAACTGGAAAGACCCCAAAAGTACCTCACCAAGAGGATCAAAGGGCTCAAACAAATGCCATTATGCTGCCCGGTTAAAGAAACTCCAGCTCTACTCAGTGGCATACCACCTGCTCAGAGGCGATCTGTGCCTGACGTATAAAGCCATGTTCAACCCAGAATTAAT
>NC_056725.1:79798448-79813448 GCF_019279795.1 Protopterus annectens | reverse complement strand
TTGAAAATATTAATATTAGTCTTTAAAATTATTATTATTATTATTATTATCTACTGTATTAGATATTACATGAAATAACAATTATGTTTGAACTCAGTGCATGACATGTAATGATAATAATATTTACAAATATATATGATGGTATGTATATATAAATATCAATGAATATCAATAAATATATAAATATCAATAAATATCACTAAATATTATAATCAAATAAATTTATAACTGAATAAATAAATAAATATTATAATCTAACTGTATATCAATTTGAAATGGTGCATATGTATCATAATTTCCAATCCATGTAAAAACTATATTAAAATATGTATAGTATATCATAAGCTCTTCTTAAACAACTAAGCTAGCAGGAAGCCTGCAAGCCTAGCCACTTACCAACGACTTAAAAAATAATAGTAATAATTATATTAGATGTTATGTAAAAAAATAAAAATATAATAAGGATAATAAAGTTAATAAAGTAAAAAATATCACCATAATCAAAGTACATAATAAGCAGCAATCATCAAACATAAACAATACCCTCAATCTGTCCAAAAGTGTAATAAATTAATCAAATAGTAAGCAGTATGGGATGAGAGAATTTAGACCCCATAACTAAAGTTGTGAATTGTGAAATCTAACATCCTAGTGTCACCTTTCCAAACTTTTTAGTTTCAACACACTGCTAATCGAACATGACTCATTAAGCCCAGGGAAGATACATGCATTAAGTTTAATTTGCCAGCTTAATTCTAGTTCATCTTGCAATAATGGAATAGGAGCTCCCCTTTTGTCATTAGTCACCTGATCTATTGCTAGAAATTTGAAACTATGATTCATATGCATAAGTAAATGCTTGGCAAGTGCATTATCCAGTTTGTTTTTAGCTATCGCATATTGGTGCTCATAGACGCATTCACGGAACCTGCGTTCAGTTTTGCCAACATAGAACGCAGGACATCCTTGACAAACAGCTATGTAGATCACCATTCTGGAGTTGCAATTAAACCTATGCTTTAATCTGCATTGAAAGTTCTGCAAGGTAACTCTATTCATTTCTAAAATATGCTTACAAAAATTACAATTCTGGCATTTATACATGCCTACAGTTCTAGTAAAATTATGAGCAGATTGTTCTAAAAGCGACTTTAAGTTCTTACCCTCTCCTAAAGGTGACGGAGGGAAATTCACCTACTTTTGCACTGATAGAAGGGTTACTTTTGAACAAAGCACAATTTTTCTTAATACTCTCAATGCTTTGGTAACTAAACAAACTAAACGTTAAAATAAATTTCGGACCCAAAGGTTCAGTCTTAGTCGGGTTAATCCCTATATAAGCTTGCGTGGATACTTTCGTATAAATAGGTATGTCCTGTACTGAATGATAATCTTTATACATCGATAAAGGTTTATAAGTACCATTAAGTCTTTTGACCGTAACTTCATTAATCAATTCATCAAGTAATTGGGTAGGGTAACCCCTGTGTGTAAACATACTCTTCAACAATACAAACTCTTTGTGAAAGTCGTCGTTTTGGGTTACTATGCAAGCAGCCCTAACTACTTGTCCCTTTATCACTGATCGCTTCTGATAGTTCGGGTGACAACTAATATAATGCAGGAAGGAGTTTGAGTAAGTAGTCTTCCTGTGTATATTAGCTATAAAGTTACAAGCCTCTCCATTTTTTGAATTTTTTGATAATAATATATCTAAATAAGCTATTGTTGTGCTGGAAAAGGAAGACGTGAACCTTAAAAAATCAGTAGAGTTGTTGAATTTATCCAACATATTACAGAATGTATCATCATCTTTTACTAACGTAAAAATTTCGTCCAAGTAACGTGTGTAGAAAGTGATGTGCTCCATAATCTCAAGGTTCTTAAATACAAATTCTGTCTCCCAATACACCATGACTGCATTAGCTATGCTTGCCCCACATGGGGAACCCATAGCAACACCGACTTTCTGCAAGTAATGTTCTCCCCAAACATAAAAAAGTTGTTATACAAAATTATCTCAAGCAACTCGATGACAACAGAAATTTCGATTTTGGATGCTTCATTTTTCTTAAGGACTAGTGTGACCCATTCAATACCAGTGTCATGGGGTATGCACGTGTACAAGTCCTTCACATCGATCATTAGAAAATTATAGCTATTATCAAATACTAGCTGGTCTATTTTTTCTAGAAAAGACCATGAATCTTTACAGATCTGAGTTTCCAAGGCTAAGTATTTCTGTAAAATAGAATCTATAAATTTAGCACAGGGATAGGTAGGAGATCCACGGCCATCCACTAATGGTCTCATTGGAGGATCAGTGATGCTTTTGTGGATTTTAGGTATCCTGAAAAGGTACGGAAACCTAAGAAAAGTGGTGGTCATATAATTATAAACTTTCTGTTCAATCCTACCATCAATAAACATATCCTCAATGCTATTTTTAATAGATCTGTATGCACCATTTACCTCAGAGACTGAACTGAGAGAATAAGAGGGACTATCAATTAAGTTGAGCATACGTTCATGGTAGTCAAAATTATCAAAAATTACCAACCCCCCGCCCTTGTCTGGCATACAGACAAGTATATTCTGAGCTTGAATAAAATCAAGGAGTTCACGCTCAATTTCACTGGTAAAGTCATTTCTATTAGTTCTATACATATGCTTGACTCCCTGTCTAATATCTAACTCACACATCTGCTCAAAAACCTGGATTAAAGGGTGTAAAGGGGGATTGTAAGTACTGGCTATTCTGAATGGCTGAGGAGTTGGTAATTTTTGATAATATTGACTACCATGAACGAATGCTCAACTTACTTGATAGTCCCTCTTATTTTCTCAGTTCAGTCTCTGAGGTAAATGGTGTATACAGATCTATTAAAAATAGCATTGAGGATATGTTTATTGATGGTAGGATTGAACAGAAAGTTTAAAATTATATGACCACCACTTTTCCTAGGTTTCCGTACCTTTTCGGGATACCTAAGATCCACAAAAGCATCACTGATCCTCCAATGAGACCATTAGTGGATGGCCGTGGATCTCCTACCTATCCCTGTGCTAAATTTATAGATTCTATTTTACAGAAATACTTAGCCTTGGAAACTCAGATCTGTAAAGATTCATGGTCTTTTCTAGAAAAAATAGACCAGCTAGTATTTGATAATAGCTATAATTTTCTAACGATCGATATGAAGGACTTGTACACGTGCATACCCCATGACACTGGTATTGAATGGGTCACACTAGTCCTTAAGAAAAATGGAGCATCCAAAATTGAAATTTCTGTTGTCATCGAGTTGCTTGAGATAATTTTGTATAACAACTTTTTTATGTTTGGGGAGAACATTACTTGCAGAAATTCGGTGTTGCTATGGGTTCTCCATGTGGGGCAAGCATAGCTAATGCAGTCATGGCATATTGGGAGACCAAATTTGTATTTAAGAACCTTGAGATTATGGAACACATCACTTTCTACACACGTTACTTGGACAACATTTTTATGTTAGTAAAAGGTGGTGATACATTCTGTAATATGTTGTTGGATGAATTCAACAATTCTACTGATTTTTTAAGGTTCACGTCTTCCTTTAGCAGCACAACAATAGCTTATTTAGATATATTATTATCAAAAAATTCAAAAAATGGAGAAGCTTGTAACTTTATAGCTAATATACACAGGAAGACTACTTACGCAAACTTCTTCCTGCATTATACTAGTTGTCACCCGAACTATCAGAAGCGATCAGTGATAAAGGGACAACTAGTTAAGGCTGCTCACATAGTAACCCAAGACAAGGACTTTCACAAAGAGTGTGTATTGCTGAAGAGTATGTTTACACACAGGGGTTATCCTACCCAATTACTTGATGAATTGATTAATGAAGTTATGGTCAAAAGACTTAATGGTACTTATAAACCTTTATTGATGTTTAAAGATTATCATTCAGTACAGGACATACCTATCAATATGCAAGTATCCACGCAAGCTTGTATAGGGATTAACCCAAATAAGACTGAACCTTTGAGTCCGAAATTAATTTTAACGTTTAGTTGTTTAGTTACCAATGCATTGAGAGTATTAAGAAAAATTGGGCTTTGTTCAAAAGTAACCCTTCTATCAGTGCAATAGTAGGTGAATTTCCCTCAGTCACCTTTAGGAGGGGTAAGAACTTAAAGTCACTTTTAGAACAATCTGCTCATAATTTTACTAGAACTGTAGGCATGTATAAATGCCACAATTGTAATTTTTGTAAGCATGTTTTAGAAACGAATAGTTACCTTGCAGAACTTTCAATGTAGATTAAAGCATAGGTTTAATTGCAACTCCAGAATGGTGATCTACATAGCTGTTTGTCAAGGATGTCCCACGTTCTATGTTGGCAAAACTGAACGCAGGCTCCATGAATGCGTCTATGAGCACCAATATGCGATAGCTAAAAACAAACTGGATAATGCACTTGTCAAGCATTTACTTAAGCATATGAATCATAGTTTCAAATTTCTAGAAATAGATCAGGTGACTAATGACAAAAGGGGAGCTCCTATTCCATTATTGCTAGAGGAACTAGAATTAAGCTGGCAAATTAAACTTAATACGTGTATCTTCCCTGGGCTTAATGAGTCATGTTCGATTAGCAGTGTGTTGAAACTGAAAAGTTTGAAAAGGTGACACGAGTTCACAATTCACAACTTTAGTTATGGGGTCTAAATTCCCTCATCCCATACTGCTTACTATTTGATTAATTTATTACACTTTTGGACACATTGAGGGTATTGTTTACATTTGATTGCTGCTTATTATGTACTTTGATTATGGTGATATTTTTTACTTTATTAACTTTATTATCCTTATTATATTTTTATTTTTTTACATAACATCTAATATAATTATTACTATTATTTTTTAAGTTGTTGGTAAGTGGCTAGGCTTGCAGGCTTCCTGCTAGCTTAGTTGTTTAAGAAGAGCATTGCATTGTGTTATAATGATTACATTGCTCCTGCTCAAATGTAATTGGGCAGTTGATTTGAACAATTGTTGTAACTGATGTATTGATTAGTAGCTCAACATGATAGGCTCAATTCATGAGTTGTAATGTATTTAAAGTGATTGTTTGTTGAGTATGGTTTGTCTGAAGAAGTCTATACAATGTACAGACGAAAAGCGCTTCATTAAATAGTTTTTATTTGGTGGCTGTTTTTGCCTAATTTTGCTAACCACAGCAACTCTTGTTTATTCCTACAGTTGCCACCTTTTCAAATGGCCAGTGTCTGATTTTTTCTTACAAATAAGAATTATTGCATGAAACATATACCCACACACAATGCAAAGGACAGGACACCACACACAAGTTTGCATACATAGAAATGTTTATTTGTGTACTATTTCAGTTGTTTATGCCATTTCTTATAGCAGTTAGGTGTTTGAAATACATATTAACTGATTAATGCAACTCTCAAACAAAACATATGATACAGTAATCTGCAAAACATAACATACTTTGCTGTCTAGGCTAAAGCCTTCAAGTAGTACAACAGTAAAAAACACACTTGCCTTGAAGATAAGAATCAATCAACACTTAATTACAAATGTTGTTCAACAGCCTCCAATTACACTCTGTACTAAACCCCTAGGGAGAAACGTATTAATTGTCACAATGTAAATGTATCTGTCACATAACAATGCTTAACTTAAAACATCGCTATCACACTGACAAACAGAACTGTGTGTAAGACAGTAAGCTCTAGCCCACCACTGTTCCCATAGTGAAACCTATGAAAATGTACAGCCATATACCTTAATGTTTCTTATTACTGATATCCCTCACATGTTGTAACAGCCTAGGTTAAAAACATTTAATACCCCTCCCCCGTAAAATGTCTTACAAGGGCATATAACAGTGTTCTCCATACACTGACCTCCGGACTGTACAGGGTCACACATGTTTTATCCAGCTGTAGCTCTCATATATATGGAATCTACCCCTACAATTTGTGTGGGAGTCTACAACATCACTGGAATGATAGCAGGAATACCAGTACTAAATAATGATAGGCCATTACCTAACAACCTCTTAATGCATGACATCTGGATGAAGCCTGGTATACAGGTGGAGGACAGAGGCTGAAACACAGGGCCATATTTGAAATATTGATGCTATACACTGTGAAAGTTGCTGGTTTTACAGGATTGGTTGCAACATACCCTTACTCAGGAATATGAAGTCAGAAACACAAATGGAAGTTGCCAAGCCCTGATAGCAATCAACGGAGAGAATGGCACTGATATGTCAGGGACAAGACCTGTGTGGTGAACAGACAAAACATAACAGCCAATCCTCTGGCCATCATGTGGATAGGCCCACAGTTGAGAGCTATGCAGACAGACTGCATTCCATGCAAAACTAGCATGTACACACAAACCCTGTAAAACTAGCAGTAATCAATGCATATAACAACTATACTCACACACTGTCCCTAGGTCTGGAACCTTATACAAACATGTAGTTGGCCTGTGTCTTCAAGTCCTGTTGTAAGAGGTATTACTACCTGCTGTCTGTAACACTGCTGCCCACACACAGGAAGGATGTCTTCCATACAGTAGAGGTAAACAGACAAAACCCACGTGATGTATTCATTTATAGTAGTGGGTTGCTATGACATTGGCTATTGGAAGTACTACACAGCTGGCTGCATGCAATTAGCAAGTGGGGAACACCAATTGGTGTAGAGGCCATCACCTGATCATGAGCATCACCTAAAAAAGCCATGCTGCAACATATTCAAACCAGCTCTGTCCCTGTAGTGGAGAGAAAGAGATAGCTAGCGAGAGAGAGAAAAAAAGTAAAAACAAAAATAATGCTAAATAATAAAAATACTACTAAAAAACAAACAAGGAAGACATCCAACTGGTACACAGAAGAGAGCACAATAATAAAACAGGTATGGGAAACATGTCAGCATGTAATTGAATGTAGAACTTGGTCTGTAATAATGGGATAGATGATGTTGAAAGATTTATATGTGCTATCAAGATGTGCTGTAATGATGTCCTGCTGAACAACTGCTATGGACATAGCATCTGGCCCTGTGGGCAGTTGGCCATACCTGTCAACTGTGCAGATCTGCACAGAATGTCAAGATTTAAGCCATCATAGTGTTTGTTCTGTTCCTCCAAACATCTATATTAATCTGGCAAATAGCTGAAGGCAGAAGTAATGAAGTCATGATAAACACATGAGTTTCAGACCACACCACCTTCAGAATAGTCATGGTAATGTGAAATGTATCATGCACAAACTTCACAGGTTTGTAATAGGTATATCTATGATCTGTCCCTATATATCCCCCGTAATGTTAGGTTGTGTCCTTGTGCGATGCTCTGTTTTGTAGCAAGGCAGGACAGTTCAGCTGTAGAGGAAGGATGTTCAGAGTGTGGCTCCAATGACTGAATGCACTATATATATATATATATATATATATATATATATATATATATATATATAGAGACATGTATGTCTACATATATACAAACACATAGGAGGGTGCAGGGGGCTTGCCCACCTGAGAAAATGTGAAATATCATATAGGAGTCTGATTTACATCAGCTCGTATACGGCTATCATGTGATGGTTTTGGTAACAATGTCGACTCAAATGTGTCGATCATTTGGGTCAACATTGTGGCCAGTCAGAATGTTTGTGTTTGTGTTTACTTTTTGTTGTTTTGAACGGCAAATATAGGTTCATAGGTAAGTACTAGGCTATCTGCCCAAAGGCATTTATAAGCCTAGCCAGAATGTGTTGGCTTTCGCTGCCCCCTTAGATTAGTTCTCTATGCCTCTGTCCAGCAGGGCCACTGAAGTGATCACCAGGGTAAACTTTCTGTTTCCCTAAATCCATTTTCCCTACTGTTAAATGACTGTGCTGCATGATATGTTTGAGGAAACATCACACATATCTGCAGCTCAGATGGATTAGTGGTAACAGAACCCTCTTTGGATGCAGGGCACATGATCTGCAAGAGAAGACCACCCTGTGGAATGAGCTCATCCACAGGGTAAACGATGTTGGCCTGTATAACCGCAATTATGAGCAGATGCGACATCATTGCACTGATCTCATCCGCCACGCCCATCAGCATACTGCTGCAGTTAGGAAGGACTAGCTAGCCACAGGTGGGGGTCATGCCATCCAGCCCCCATTGACACATTCTGAGACGCTCCTTGCCAACCTTGGGGCAGCCACCTGCCAGCCAAGCCAGGAACCTGAAGATAGCATTGTGGAGGTGGGTGCTACCCATACAATGGACAAAGAGTGTGCAGGTAAGGCCCTAGGGCACATTAGTTGACCACCTTTACTTATCCATCTTCATCTGTAAAGTATCTTCATGCATATGTCAGATAACATAGTCTGTTGCTGCAGTGTAGTAATTTACAGATGTGCATAATCTCTAGTATTGTGTGTTTGTACTGTTAATGTACTGAAATACTGCTCTCACCCTCTACCAATGCAACAGGTGTGACTACTGACATTAAATCTCTCACACAACTATGCAGGTCCCTCTGATATACAACTGGGGCAGCAGCCTGTAGCTGGTGAGAATAAAGTCATTTTGTTCAGGTTTGCCAATACACCAGCCATGTTATGGCCATGGTATTTGCCATGCACACATTTAAAACACCTACCCATAATGCATGCTGTACATGTTCACTTATTGTTGCTGTTAACTGCACTGCATCACAGTGGTCACCATGGTGGCATATCTGAAGGGTATGTAAGAGACCTGCATTATACCTAACAACCTGTCAGTGCAAGAGTTGTGGACAGAGATGAACATAATGGTGGGACAAATGGCCTACAGTATGGATATGTCTGAAACATTACCCTTATACAGTGGCTACAACAAAGTATACACCACTATTACAATGGCAACTGTTACAGATCTACACAACAGCATATCACAATACCACATTCCACACCTTTTACAACCTGTAATGTGATCCTAACATGAGCAATGAATGTGTAATATGGAATCCTATGTTAGGACAACAAATATGGGGAACACATACCTTAACAAACACTGGAAGCATATGTGTGCACACACTCCAAATAACATATTGTGGAAGCAGCTTTTGAGGTACTGACAGCATTCACTCTTCCTGAGTATGCACCTTCCATCAAGTACACAGCCTCAGTGTCACACCAAGTAATGGTATTCTGTCCAAGAAGTATGTCAATGACATCTGCCCAGTCACCTGCAACAGAGGTAGCTGTGGCTTGCACACATCTTACAAACCATGGAATGAATCTTATATCTGAAAGGTAACACTCAGGAGTGGGAGAAGTATCCTTAACTCACCATTGCATATATCAAGGCAAACAGTGCAGACAGTCATGTATGTGACTATGATGTATGGGACAACATTAATGTAGAAAATAAGCAGATGCTCATCCAAGACAGATGAAAACACATGCTGCAAACTGGTGATGGAGGCTGTCCAGAAACATGCAGCAACACTGACGGACTTGCAGGAATGTCCATCAAGTACTGTCTGTGCAGTACCTGTGTTGACGATCTCCTGGAATCTGCATAAGTGTGTCCTATGGATTAGGGTAATCAGATGGAAGAGTTGTTCCACAGGTAACATCCTCCAGGGCTCACTACAGGTAGCATATGCATAATATCACGTCTCCCAAAGGCATCTGTTGCAATTTGTAATGGTGTACTGAGACCAAGATTGAAACCTACAGACAGCAGTAATAAAGATACGTGTGGTGCACAAGCAACACCTCATTCCATGTCAGGCCCACCATCCCCATCTGTACCTTGCCAGTGCCAATGTACAACTTTCGGTTTGTTGTACATTACCAGGAACTAGGCTGGTAGACATGGCATTCTGAATTTGGAACACTGCAAAATGACACTTGTGTGGCCCATAGTTGTCAAGCATCTGCAATAAGGCTGAGGATGGGGAGGAGTGTCATCCTGAAACACAACAGTGAACTGAAGAATACATCCAAAGCTCACTAAGAATGGCTGTATCTGAACATAGTCAAGGTCATGAATTGTGCCAGACATAACCCTGAGTCCACAGCAATAGTGAAGGCACTGTGTGACCTTCAAGGGCTGTGCACATGAGCTAAGTTTGCAATCTGGCAGAGCTGGGTGACATTTGCAGGGTGGAATGACCAAATAATGGCACGTGAAGGTGGGCCATGCCAGTATATCCCTTCCAGGAATAGTGACTGCTGTAGTTCACTTAACAGATGCTGCCAAAAACCATAATGTTAAGTGTGTGCACACTTATGCAACCCACATATTGTATGCATCTCAATCAGCATCTGCACAGCTAGCACATTTGTTTGATACTGCATGTGATTGCACAGGTCATATGTCACATATCAAGTGTGTGTAATGTTAATATATGCAGTATTGTGGCCCCATTGCACATCATGGAAGAGGCTGGCATGTCAACAAGGGTGTGTGCACTCCTCATAGCCACAGTAAGCTTTGAAGGTTGTCAATGTAATCAGACTTTATTGCTCATACATGCACTGCTGATGATGAGATCTGCAAATCAGAGGTCAGGCATACACTATTGACATCTGTCTTCATATCATCCCAGGTATGTGTCAGACAAACACATAGGGGCTGTGAGCAACAGAGTAAACATAACTGCCATACATATACACATTCAGCAATGGTGTGTACACCCATGAGGTAGGGTGCAAAGTACATGCCAGGATGCTGAACAGGTGCACAGCAATACTGTGTACATGGTTGCAGTGTGCTCCAGGGGAAGGGGCATCACCTACTAATACAACTCATGCATCACAGACATGTATAATGTTGGTAACAAGGATTGGGTATAGCTGCAGTGGATGCTGTTGAGTGCCATAAGTCATGCATGTTGACTGTTGGTTAATGAGAGGTCTGTGTAATATCTTTGTGCCACCTCACCTGTAAGTGTGTGTGTGTGTGTGTGTGTGTGTGTGTGTGTGTGTGTGTGTGTGTGTGTGTGTGTGTGTGTGTGTATGTAGAAGTAAGCAATGATGTACAGGTCTTAAATTATGTTTTTTGTTTTCCCTTCACAGGTGGTGAGGTGGGTCAGGGTCCCTCCTGCAATCAAACTGATGTTAGTGTACATACAGACTCTGACAATGATGATAGGTATGGTGAGGCACAGGCAGGGTTATCAGGGGCTGAAGCTGTGCCATCGGTTGACATCCCACTTATCTCCACACAGTCACAATATCTATACATACCCCATCACGAGTAGCCAAAGATGTGGGACAGTTGACGAGTGGTGGCATGGGACAGGGCAGTGTGGTGACTATGGCAAGGGTGTCTGTACACAGCAACTATAGCCAGATAACAGGCAAGGTACTACACAAGCAGATGGACAGGGGTGCTCACAGGAGGGCTGCTGGCCATCATGCCCTTGGCAGAAGTCCCACAGCAGGTGTCACCAGACGCATGTTTCGGTCTGTCATGGAGGCACAGGCATGTATAGAATGTTACACCAGACAGAATCTGAGGCTCCAGAGGGCTACTCAATCTGCTGTACTTGACATCTGTGATCTCGCAGGTGCCCACTGTTATTTTGCAGAGGTCCTGGATAGATGGTTGGGTGAGATGGTGGGAATCCTCGACCGTGCAGTGTCTGTGTAAGAGCATATAGTGGGAGTAGGGCAACAGCCACATGGACGTAGGTCAGCAACACCAACAGGCGGAGGTCTACGTGGATGTGCAACAAGTCACAGCCACTCCCTTAGTGGCATTACCAGCACCAGCACTGCAGGGGTTGCTGTCCACACCACAACACAGCAGGCAAAGTGCACATGGTCCTGGCTGGTCCCAACAGGGACTGGATCCAGCGACATTTGTCATCATCATGGGAGAGTACCATATCTGGGCCTCTACCTGGATCTGCTCATGGAACCCCTGGCAGGCACAATTCTCATGTCCATAATTGGACATGGTGAACTGTACACCCAGCCATGTATGGTCTGCAGCTGTCCAACAAACCCCTGTATAGGGCAGCTACATGGCAGAACTGTGTGCATATATACACACACACACACAACACCAACACAGGTAGGACACCTCCATACCTACACACACCACATCTGCACAGCCCAATTGATAAAAAATCCCCCTAACACATACACATGATGTCAACCAAATGGCTCCGCCTAGGTATCTGGCAAACCCACAACACACCCTGTGCATATGATGATACCTGTACCACATTCCTGTCATCCATACCATTGATGCAGGAACATGCTTATATGGTTCTGATACACATTGTGAATGTACTAAGTTTTAGCAATATAATGCTGTGTAACATGTTTTCAGATGGAAAGTTTAATGCTTACACATCAGGATGTGTAGCTGTCCAGCCATGATGCATTATAGCTGCTATTAACACTGACTGACTGTGGTCTCCATAATGTATTGTGTTGTTGGTGTCTATGTGTCAGCAGGATGTTGGTCTGCTCTTGTTTCCTACAAGGGTTATGACACGGTGCTGACACATTGACTGTGTCATATCCTGGGTACAGATGAACACAAGTAACAGGTCTGTATAACACTTACTGCATGTGCCACATGGTTGATAGGTTTGAGGAGGTGTATACAGATGAGTGAATGGTGGCTTATGTCAGCAGATCCTCTACAGTGGACAATGGTAAATGTACTGGTTGGCACACACCAAATGTTTGTGAATAACACACAAACACACACACACACACACACACACACACACACACACACACACACACACACACAGAGGCTTTGGTGATAACACAATACACAGAGAATACTGTACACATGGATGTACTTAATTTTGAAGTGAACTCATTTTGGCCTATGTAATTCCACAATGACAAAATAGGCAAAACATTGCATCAGTAAATAATCAGTCTGCCAGTTTAATGTCATTGACGATGATACTGGCAGGGTATATGTCCTCTTCCCCCAATGTAGTGCAATCCTGGAGTTGGTAAACATAGGTGTGCTGTGTGGGGTGGCGTAGAACCAGACATAGTGTGATTAACAACTACTTAACCTGTTAACATACACTGTACAGTATTACAGCAAACTAAGCGAGGGATACACACAACAATAACCCCAATGAGGGTGAATGTGCCCACAACATCCACACCCAACTATATATACTAACTCCAGTATTGCTGTAAAGCTGTACAGTGGGGAAGAGGGCATTTACACATCTACTACTACTTTTGATGGAATGAATTTCCACAAGATGATTCATTTGAAATGTTAGCATTTGCCAGTCAGTTCTTGGGCAAATGAACTCCTGGGGCATGTATTTTCTGCAAACTGAAGTAGATCCTTTCACATACAGACACACACTTACTTGGCAACACTGAGAGTAGAACCCCTACCTAGGTACTTATTACTACTAATGTGTTTGCCCTTGTACAGTATGATAATGGGGGATGTACTGGGTGTTAATGAACAATGCATAGTATGACATACTGTCATATACACATTGACAAACACATAACAGTCATAGACACATCTGAGAGACCTGGGTTTATCAGTGCTAACTACCTTGTTAGTGAGTCCATTCTGTTACAGAAAATTTACACACAGCACATGCATCATTGGGCTGGATAGTGTAATCAGTTACCTGTATAGTTGATGGTGACAGTGTCCTCATACAGTAAACCTTGGGAATTTACTGGGGGTACCATGGTGTAAAGACAGTATACTCAACACCCACACCCCACATTGTATATTTTACTCACTGAAACCCATGATAATGCTCTGACATACCCACAATAACACATTGACCAGGACTGCAATACAACCCCTAGTCTATCTAAACAGTGCTACTACAGGTATATGCATTTATTGCACATGCCACAGGGATAGTAGGTTGAGGGGTTGTCATGGCTCTCCTAATGTCAGCAACATCACTATCCCTTATAATGTATGGCAAGGTGTACTGTATTAGGAGAATGTGGCCTCAGAATGCTGTATCCAACAAATGTACACACTTATATAATCCATGTCTATCTACCCATTTGTACAACAGTGTTCTGTTGGTACTGCAAGCTCCAGGTAGCCCATAGGGTGAAGAGTGTAATAAGGTACATTTAATGTCAATTACAGCAGCAGCAATTTCTAAATGTGTCAAATGGGGGTGTAGTGGGTGAGAAGGCCCTCAGGGTATTATCGACCACAGGTATACAAACACACAGACACTGTTATTCTCAGTAACACACATTGACACATTTGTCATACTGGGGTCCATAGGTGCAAGTGTTCCTAAGTGTCTACCAGGTTAATTTCCATGGAGAGATGAGAAGTGTAGGAGATGTGGGTACACCGGTATCATGCCACTTGACATTTGTCATCAGGCCATCTATCAACTGATGCCACTTGAGTGATCCATGGCATGTGGTGCATACAGGGTGGGGTTTCCTAGCTGTGGCAATCAAAACACAGCTGGGCAGACATGTCAATGTCAGTCAAGCATAGATTGCCTGTAAGCAGCCAAGATGGATACCTGACACCTGCACATCTGTACAGAGGACAGACAGAAATCAGCTAGTAAACAGGTTATGTATCAGGATGAATGTTTTGACAGATAGATGTCGGACACTGATAGGTATGCCATTACTACATGACGGCAGCCCTGAATGACATATCCTATACACATAGTAGTCTACAGTTAATATTCACATATCAGATCACTATCCAGTAGCAAATACTTAATAACATACAGCTCAAACACCAAGAACACCATAGTCAGTACTCAGAGTCCAGCTTTGATTGCAGGGGTGCATGGTTCCACTACTACAATCTGCAATCTACTCTTACTTGGGAAAGCACTGTTAACAGTAGTAATGTAATAATACAATACATGCAAGTGTGACTGCATATAACCTGGGATACTGCCCATGTATGAAATACATACAAAGAGAAAATATTGTTGTACTAGCCATATATACTCAGGTG